>NC_056738.1:127128982-127428982 GCF_019279795.1 Protopterus annectens
ATAAGAGACCTAGTTTCTGATGGGTTTTCTTTATGCATTGCTGTATGTGTTGATTAAATTTTAGTTCATCATCAATGACGACCCCTAAGAGTTTAGTGTAGGTGTCAGGTTGGATGGCTGTGTTGTTGCAAGACTTAATGACAAAGGAGGATCTATGATGAGCAAGAGAACGGGGCAGGAATAGTAAGAGTTTGTTTTTTTGGGATTGAGGATTAAAATGTTTTTTGAAAGTCATTGTTCGGTGGAGAGTAGAGCTTTTTGGGTTAGAGAGTGTAGGTCAGAGATGTTGTTGGCTGTAGAAATAATAGTGGAGTCATCAGCGTATTGTATGAGAGATGACTGATTGCAAGAGGTGAAAAGGTCACTGGTGAAGATGTTGAATAAAAGGGGGCCTAAGATAGAACCTTGTGGAACACCAGTAGAGATAGGCAGGAAAGGAGAAGAGGAGGAGAGCCATTGGACAGACTGTTCACGTCCAGATAGATAGCTAACGAACCAGCTGAGGGCGAAGGAGGATATGTGAAAGTTGGTAAGTTTAGATAGAAGTAAAGGATGAGATACTGTATCAAAAGCTTTGGAGAGGTCAAGAAAGAGACAGGTGATAAGTTTATTATTGTCCAAGCATTCTGCAATGGTGTGAGTGAAGGAGAGTAGAGCAGTAGTTGTGCTGTGATAGGGGCGAAAACCATGTTGGGTAGGGGTGAGTAGGTTGTGACTGAGTAGGTGATTGAGAAGCTGTGTGTGGATACATTTTTCTAGTATCTTAGACAGAGGGGATAGAATGGCAATAGGTCGATAGTTGGAAGGGTCAGTGGAGTTACCTCCTTTATGGAGAGGGGTAGTGTAGTAAGTTTTCCATAGGGTAGGAACAGCAGAATTTAGCATATATCTATTTATTAGTATAGACACTGGGTAGGCAATAGAGTCAGCTGCAAGTCTGAGGAAGGTAGGAGGTAATTTGTCAGTAGAGGGGAAGCAGGGTTCGAGTTTGAGCAGTAGAGATTTGATGTAAGAAGTGGGAACTGGCTTGAAGGAAAAAGGAGTAATATTGGGGGTGGGTGCTGGGTCTGGTAAAGAGGAGGAGTTAGGTTGAGAGGGTAGGAGATTTTGGATGGAGGAAATAAAGTGGGAATTAAGGAGGGCAGTTATTTCTTCAGGAGTTGTCTTTGGGTAGGGGGATGGGTTAGAGGGAGAGCCTGGGTAAAGGATGCTGTTAAGTGTTGACCAGAATTTCCGGGGGTTAGATCTATGTTTATGCTGGCCTGAGTTATAAAACAATTTTTTGTCTATTACTGTTTGTTTTTTGGCAAGATTATTTAGTTGTCTGTATTTGAGAAGATGAGGTACTTGTTTAGATTTGATCCAGGCTTTCCAGACACTGTCTCTTTGTTTCATGATGGACTTAGTTTCTTTAGAAAGCCAGGGGGCATGATTAGATTTCACTCTGGTCTTCCTGAAGGGAGCTAGGGAGTCCAGAGTATTCAGGAAAATGCTATTAAAAGTGTCAACGGCATCATTGAGAGGGAGTTGCTTAAGGATGGACCAGTCAATGTTATGTAGAATTGAGTTAAACTGAGAAGAATTAAATGTGGGTCATATCTCAGAATGGAGGTAGGGAGATGGTCACTGAGGGAGTCTGATCGGGTTTTGGGCTGATGGTAGAGTTGAGGGGAATTGGTAAGACTCCAGTCTATTGTGGAGCAGGACGTAGAGTTTTTCTGGAAACGAGTGGGGTTAGAAATGAGTTGCTGGAAACCATGAAGGTGAATACTAAGTAAGGGAAAGTCAGTAGAAAGTTTTGACCAGTCCATATTGACATCACCAAGCATGAGTGTTTCATAAAGTATATTGAGAGAAAAAGTACAGTTTTGTACCTACCATAAATGTAGATGTTTGAGTGTACACCCTGCTGCAGTCATCACACTTGGGTTATCCTGTCGTCAGGCGGTCCCGCAGTCGGCCGGAATTCCAAAGTCTTGGTTCGGCGTCGGTTGCTGTCGCTTCTTTCCTGACGTCAGTGCGCCAGGGGTATATATAATGCATCCAACGTCATTTTCTTCAGTTTTTCTTGCCCCAGATGTCAGGTGCCCCCAAAAAGGTGGTCAGTAATTAGTACCAGATTAAGTAATTTTTGCACAAACACAAAATCCCTCCAGCTATAAGCACATACATCAAGAAGGTATTGTAGAGATTTAGCCAGTTAGATCAGAGGGGATGGAGGGTAACCTGGACTGCAGCAGGGTGTACACTCGAACATCTACATTTATGGTAGGTACAAAACTGTACTATATTCATCGTGTTACCCTGCTGCAGTCATCACACTTGGGTAGAATCCCAAAGCTAGGGATGGGTGGAGGAGTTATAGAGGGTTAGAGGAGGCTAGAAGGCCCTGCAGAACTGCAGTGGCGAAGCCATCCCTAGTCTTAGAGTAAAGTGGTAAGTGATAGTGTTTGGTAAAGGTGTGTACTGAACTCCAAGTTGCAGCTTCCAAAATCTCCTTGGTTGGTACCCCCCTGAGGAAGGCTGTAGATTTAGCTGTTGCCCTGGTAGAGTGGGGCCTAATGGTAGCAGGAACTGGTTTTCCATGATGGGTATAGCAAAAACGAATGCAATGTCCTATCCATTTGGAAATAGTTTGTTTTGATATAGCCTTCCCTTGTGAAGATGTAGCATAGGATACAAAGAGCTGGTCAGATTTTCTGAAAGCCTTAGTTTTATCCAAGTAGTAGCAAAGTTGCCTGTGAATGTCCAAGGAATGCAAGAGTCTTTCTCCTTTGTTCTGTGGGTTTGGGAAGAAGGTGGGTAAGTGAATGGTTTGATTTAAAGACACACTGGAAACCACCTTAGGCATGAAGGAAGGATTAGTTTGTAGAGAAACTCTGTCTTGATGGAAAATGAGGAAAGGTTCCACTGCCATTAGTGCCTGCAGCTCTGAGACTCTTCTAGCTGATGTTATTGCTAGCAGCAGGGCAGTCTTCCATGATAGGAACTGTAGATCTGCAGAGAAAGCTGGTTCAAAGGGAGGTAGCGTAAGTTTTTCCAGAACAAAATTTAGGTCCCATGTTGGTGTACGTGCTCTCCTGGGGGGCCTAATGTTTTTTGCCCCTCTGAGGAACTGCCTTAGAAGTGGATGCGAAAATAAGGGTGGTTCCGTGTTGTAGTGGGCTGAAATAGCTGATGCATGGATTTTAATGGAAGAAAAAGAAAGTCCTTTGTGCAACATCTCAGTTAAATACTGTAGAATCTGTGGCAGGTGAGGCTGAAGTGTGTTTTGGCCTTTAGCTTGGTTCCAAGCACAAAATCTTTTCCATTTGTCCGAATAGGCCTTCCTGGTGCTGGGCCTCCTAGCTTCCAGAATAACATCCATAACTGTTTGGGAAAGAGGAGCTGGCTGGATGTTTAGGTGAATTTCCATGCAGCCAGATTTAAGGTTTTTAGCTGGCTGTGAAGAATCTGATTGTTTTGCTGTGTGAGCAAATGGGCAATTTGTGGTAAAATCCAAGGTGGGCCCTGGGCCATATTCCTCAACAGTGGGTACCAGTGCTGGCGTGGCCAGTCTGGGGCTATGAGTATCAGTCGTGGTCTCTCCTTTCTGACTTTCAGAAGCACCTTTGTGAGGACAGGCAATGGAGGGAAGGCATATACTGTCAGGTTTTTCCAAATGAATGAGAGTGCGTCCACTTTCCAAGCTTGATGGTGAAGTGTCCTTGTACAAAATTTTGTTAGTTGATAGTTTTGAGGACTGGCAAACAGGTCTATGTCTGGAAGGCCCCATTTTTGAGTTATCATTGCAAATACTTGTGGATCCAGTTTCCACTCGTGGGGATGCATGATGTTTCTGCTGAGGTTGTCTGCCAATGTATTCTTTTGTCCTGGCAGGAATTGAGCTTGTAACTGAACTTGGTAAGCCAGAGCTGTGTTCCACAAGGTCATTGCTTGCCTGCATAGAGGGTAGGAGTGTGTACCCCCTTGTTTGTTTATGTACCACATTACTGTGGTGTTGTCCGTCCTTATTGTAAGTTGTCCTGGATGTAATAGAATCTTGAAGGCTGTCAGAGCATTCTGTACAGCTAGCATCTCTTTTTGATGGGTTTACCTGACATGGTCTACAGTTCATATGATTGACACTCATTTGATCGACAGTTCATTTGGTCAACAAGCAGATTTGCCCCCTTCCCCAATGTTGTGCAACCCTGGAGTTGATATATATAGTTGGGGGGGGGCACCTAAAATGCTTGTCGATCAAATGAACTGTCGACCAAATAAACTGTCGACCATATGAACTGTCGACCATGTCAGGTAGACCCTTTTTGATTGATGTGCAGATTCCTTTGATCTGCAGTCCATACGCCTTGAACGCACTGTCCTGCCATGTGTGCCCCCCAGGCGTAGTCTGATGCATTTGTTGTCATAGTTTGCCTGGCTGGGGGAAAGGTGAAAGGCTGACCCTTGTTGAGGTGACATGCCAGTGACCACCATAGAAACTCCTGTTATAGGCAGGGATAGAGAGATATCATTGTGTCCAAGCTGTGGCTGTGTTGAGACCACACGCTTTTTAGGTACTACTGTAATTTCCTCATATGCAGCTTTGCAAATGGTATTAGTAGTATGCAAGATGCCATGAAGCCCAAGGCCTGCAGAATTTTTCTTGCAGGTAGTTGGGTCTTTGTTGCCATTGTTTTGAAATATTGAGTCAGTTGTAGCTGTTTGTCTGGCGTCAGATAAGCCTTCTGGGCCGTTGTATTCAAGCTGGCACCCAGGAATGTCATATTTTGTGAGGGTACTAGTTTTGATTTCTTTTCGTTTACTGTGTACCCCAGGCAACTTAGAAGATGTTTTACAAAAGCCAGATGTTGTAAGAGGATGCCCTTGCTTTCTGCTTGGATGAGGCAGTCGTCCAGGTATGGGTATATTTGAATTCCTCTTTGTCTGCAGTATGCAATTACTGGTGCCAGGCATTTTGTGTAGACCCTGGGCGCAGTAGATAAACCAAAGGGCAGTGCAGAGAATTGGTAATGGGTTGAACCTGCAATGAAACGGACGTATCTTCTGCAACTTTGTCTGATAGGGACATGCAGGTATGCCTCCTTGAGGTCCAACGTTACTAGCCATGCTTTCTTGCCCAACATGGGAAGAAGCTGCTGTAGTGTTAGCATCTTGAATTTGGGTACTTGCAAGAAGGTGTTTAGAATTGAAAGGTCCAGAATTGGTCACCAGGCATTGTCCTTTCTGGGAACTAGAAAGAGTCTTGAGTAAAATCCTTGGCCTTGCTCTCGGGTAGGTACCAGCTGAATGGCTCTCATGTCCATGAGAGCTGTAATTTGTCTTTGTGCCTCTGCCCATTGATTTTGTGGCAGGTTTGGCATTCCTCTTTTCATTGGCAAGGTGTGAAAATGGAATCTGTATCCTCGTGAAATTATGTCTAAGACCCATTTGTCCTTTGTGACAATGTGCCAGTTGTCTGAAAAAAGTGCGATTTTTCCTCCCAAGGGGGCTGCCAAGAGAGTGTTGCTTGGCCAGATGAGGTGCAAGTCATTGAGTTTGCCTTCTGGTAGTTTGGGACCTGTCTTCTCCTCCCTTCTGTGCTGCAGTGCCCCATTGTCGAGGTTTGTACTGGGCTTGTGGTTGTCCTCTGCCTCTTGGACGTCTGTATTTACCCCTCTGTGGCCTGTCAGTAGCTGGAAAGGACCAATTTTTTTGTTGGCCAATTTCTGCTGAAGCGTGGGGGCTGTACCTGTAGGAAATCTTTGACTATCTGCACAGATTTTGCCTTATCCTCCATTTTCTTTAAGATTTCTTCTGCTTTAACTCCAAAAAGAACATCCTGCTGTATGGGAGCATCTAGAAGCTTTGCTTTAACATGATCAGGCAGAGTTTGTTCCTTTAACCAAGCATGCCTACGTATAACAGACCCAGTGACAGCTGCTCTGCAGGAAGCCTCCAAAGAATCAAACCCACATTGTAAAGTATGTTTGCCCACCTGTTCAGTTGCATGCAACAGATCCTGCTTTTCTTTCAATTCAGACTGTTGAGGGAGTGTGCTCATTTTTTGTTTTAACTGAGACATTAGAAATTGCTGATATTTTAGCATGTGAAACTGGCAATTTAGTGCCCTCATAGCTAGAGTGGCTGAGGTGTAAACCTTTTTCCCCCACCTGTCTAGTGCTCTGGAGTCCCTTTCAGAGGGTACAGGATTTTTTGCCATAGAAGCCTTAGCCCCTTTGGGACCCTGGGAGATAGTCTCTGGATCAGCAACAGGACTTTTGTAAAGAAATTTGTGGGAATCAGGCACTCTATAGTATGTCAGGTTTTGGCCGGAGCAGGAGGCAGAGAATCTGGGTTCAAACTGGATTATAAGTAAACATCATCCACAATGTCTAAAACTGGGGGGATGGCAAGTGGTCTTGTGCTGGGGAAGTAAAATAAACTCTCTGAGCCTTTTCTTTGAGTCAGAGTAGTCCTGACCTTCCCAGTGAAAATGTTCCCTCATAGTGTGTAAAGTTTCCCCAAAGGAGTAGCCTACAGGAGGAGAAGCTGAGGGAATAGAGTCCTCAGCATCAGAATCTTCATAAGGGGAGAAGGAGTAATCTTGGTCCTCAGAGGAGCCTGACGAAACAGACACTTGTTCAGAGGATGCATAATCTTCCTCTTGTCTAGGCCTTTTGTCGGGAGGGGGTTGGGAACCCCTGATTAAAGAGATCAAATCTTCAGCCATTTTGACCATCTGTTTCTTAGGCATGGGGCCTTGAACAGGGGACTGAAGTGCAGTCTTTTTAGGTTTAATAGGAGTCTTTGTCTTAGGATACGTTTTTATGGTGAGCGTCGTCGGTCTGAAGACGCCTTCAGAAACCGAAGGTGTTTCTGCAGCACCGACATCTTTTTCAGCAGTGCCGTCGGTAGGGGCTAAACAAAATGGCTGCGTCGGCCTAGTACTTTCCGCCAAAAGTTCCGAAGCGGTCTCTGTTTCCAGATCTGCGGTAGTTAGGGGCTGCGTCGGAGCCTCACTGAAGACCGGTGAACCGGAGACCGGACCAGCCGAGGCCTCGGAGTCTGGCTTGGGTCTAGGCTGCCTGTCCTTATCCTTGCGTTTTTTGTGCACGCCGGTAGTCGGTTGCTCCGACGGCATAGTGTAATTAAATTTTCTACCGAAGTAGTGTCGTGCGAAATCAAAGCGTCTTTTTATAGTACGCTTATTAAACCTAGCACAAAAATGACAACCAGTGACATCGTGGTCTGGGCCTAGGCAAGGTATGCAGTAAGAATGAAAATCCTTATGAGGTATTTGCTTCCCACAAGAAATACAATTGTTAACTTTTTCTGACATCGGTCTGAGGCAAGAAAAGTTTCCCCAACGGGGTACTTAGCTTTATTGAAGACTTCGGATCTGAAATTCGACTTCGAAAATCTCAGGAGTCGGCCGACCGGCACTTGCGAACTGCTTCTGGTTCGAGCACCGCGCGGCAAGAAGGACTGAAGAAAATGGCGTCGGATGCATTATATATACCCCCTTGCGCACTGACGTCAGGGAAGAAGCGACAGCAACAGACGCCGGACCAAGACTTTGGAATTCCGGCCGACTGCAGGACCGCCTGACGACAGGATAACCCAAGTGTGATGACTGCAGCAGGGTAACACGATGAACATCCAGGATAACATGTTTTCTAGAATGGGCACATTGTTGCCAGGAGGAAGATAAATGGAAGCGATAGCAAGTTTTTTGTGTGGATTCAGATGAAAGTGTATGTGTGTGTGTGTGTGTGTGTGTGCACACATATACATACACACACACAAATATACACCCACACATACATATACTCGCTTCACAATTTCAAGCAAGTGGTTTTAGCTTGAAACTCACCAATTAAACTTCCAAGTTTTTTTAAACACATTTATTAAATTACCACTTAAAAGACAGGCAAATGTAGATTAGCAAAAAAAAAAAAAAAAAAAACCTTTTTCCCATTTACATACATTATCTTTTTTTCCTTTTAACTATCATTTGTCCGACATTTCATAAACTACTGAATTCCTACCTTCCCTTAAAGCTCACTCCTCCTCCTCAACATTATTCTGCATGCATCGTTCCCACAATTTCCATTTCTATGTAATACGTTCCTTCCCTTTTCTTAAGATCCATCTTTCAGTTCTTTTATATCTTTTAGTATACAATTGGTTTAGAGTGAGTTACATTTACTTGTAATTGTTTTTTGACAGCTAACAGAAATAGACAGTCTTAAAATATCTAGAAAATTCAAATCCAGTGTCCCAGTTCAAAATAATCATTTTCTTAATTGCAGCCATTTGTTCACCCAATATATATCTGACAGAGAACTCTGTAAAGAGTTTTTAAACTCTGCCAAATCATCACATTCCCAAATCACATGTTCTCAGTTACCACTTTCTTCCCCATCACAACTCCAGCATATGCTCTCTACCTGAAGAACAATTCTTTGGAGTCTGCTTGGGGTATAAAAATTGCTACACTTTCAAGCAAAGATCCTAAACCCTTCTGTACTTTGTTGCACACTTGAGAGCCATACATATGGACATAATATTCTGCTGCAAATTGCTTTTCCAGTCTCTCTTCCAAATCTTTATTAACATCCCTCTGATGGATTCTTTGAGTTATCGTGCAATATTTTATATGCCCTACTAATTATCCATTTTTTAACATCGGCTTCTGTTCTAGATTCAACTAAAAATCCTACCATAGCAGGTCTTTCATGCTTATTCGTGCTCAGCACTTGTTCAGAACTTGTAAGCACTAAATAAGCCACTAATTACTACAGCACTCAACCTTCCTCATTACCTAGAGGAAAACAGTTATTGTACTTACTTTTCTCACTTATCTAGAGGAAAATATTTTTTCTCCTGTCTGATGAATCTGGGCATCTTGAGACAATGTAGAAATTGCCTCATGTACACAGACAACCCCCTCCTCCTACCACCCAACACTACAACCTGTGAGAGATGTACTTATCTAGCCAAACTGGAGGTAAAGTTCTTTCCAACCAAAACTGAACTTGACAGTCATGAGGAGAAGGTAAACATTTGTACCACACCACACTCATCATAGTCTCATTAAATCTACACCACCAAAATCCACACATAGTAACACAAAAACATTCACTGAGGCTCTCAATAATAATCTGTCTAAGCAACAGAGACCTCCAAAGCAGAAATGCAAAGCAACCTCCATCCCCCAACACAACCCAAATGATACATAGCCCACAGACTCAGTGTGCCACTCAACCATAACCAATAAGGCAAAACAACGTACCCAACACACTAGTCATAGGTGACTCTAGACAGGCACACTGATGTCCCACTCACCAGGCTAAACAAGAAGAAGGTTACTGTCAGCTGCCTGTCGGGTGCCAGGATCTGCCACATAACCCATGCACTCAGGTCACTCCACAACAAGTACAAATATGACTCTGTCATTGTCCATGTTGGTGTGAATGACCTGAGATGTACCTCCCTGGACTACATGAAAAGAGACATGGAAGAGTTCTCCGATCTTGTAGCCCAGGCAGGTATGACCTTAGCCTTGAGTAGCATTCTGCCATCGCCCAGAATGATACCGCAGTACAAGGACGAAATGACTGACTTCAACAATTGGCTAAGCTTCTGGTGTCATTCTAAGGGGATCCAGTATCTGTCTGCTTGGGATGACATGGTCGACAGACCACGATGCTTTGCCACAGATGGCCTGCACCTGTCGCCCCTGGGATTCCGGATACTGGCTAAGGCTCTTGCTAGCCCTATAGTGCCTTTTTTAGGCAAGGTTCAAATAACAAATTCACCACCATAACATGAACAGGCAAGCAAGAACTGAGGGTAATGCTACTCAATGCTAGAAGTCTAAATCTCGAAATGCACTCACTCGAGGCACTCCTTAAAATGGAGAGCATCGATATCTGTGCAGTGACTGAGACCTAGTTCAAGGCTCCAGAGAGCACCCCTGCACTACCAGGCTTTCGGCCATGTAACCTGGACCAAAACACCAAAGGCGGTGGTGTGTCCATATTCATTAAGGATATCCACACCTCCAGGCTAGTAGCTCAGCCTAATGCATCCGAGGTTATCCAACTACAACTAACTCTGGGCAAAACTGCAATCCAAATTGTAGCTTGCTACAGATCCCCCACCATGACCCAGGATTCCCACTCCTCTTTTCTTGATGTACTGGAAAATATTAGGGTTCAACCAAACACCCTAATAATGGGCGACTTCAACTACCCCACCATTAACTGGGAAAACTAATTGTGTACCAACTCCTTAGCTCAATGCTTTCTGGAATTCATAAACACCAATGCCCTGGATCAACTTATCCACACCCCCACCAGGGGCAACAATATCCTAGACCTAGTCATTACCAGCATGAGTGACCAGTGATCCACACCTGAAGTCAACTCCTCGTTGGTCCGATCCGACCATAAGCTAATCACCCCTGATATCCACACCCCCCCCCCCCATTAAGGAAACCACAGTAAAAAATTTCTCCAAAGCCAACTTCATGCTTCTTAAGACAGAAGTGGTGAACTTCATGACACCCATGCAGATGGACAATACAGTTACGACTGCTGAATCCTACACAAATGCACCCTATAAGCACTTACACGAGTGCATGGATCGTACTATCCCAAACAGAACCAAGTCGCTATCCTCCAAAAAAAGGAAGCCAATCTGGTGGTCCCCTGCCATAAACAAACTGTACAACAGAAGGAAGAAACTGTTGCAAAAGAGTAAAATCCCATGAGTGGAGGAGCTCCCTGGTCAGCCTCAGTAAGAAGCTGAGATCCCTTATAAGATCCTCCAAAGCTAGTTACGAAAACAAAATCACCACTAATTCCAAGGACAACCACAAAGCATTCCATAGCTATGTCAAGAATCTCGATGGCAACACCTAGATCTGCTCTGAGTTACAGCACAAAGGCAAGAAAATTACAGAACCAACTGATATTGCCAACATCCTGGCAGATACATTCAGTGATAACTTTACCCCCCTCTCACCCCCTAAAGGACCCATATCTATTACAGGAAGAATGCAGAGTCCCTGTAATCACAACTACGCAGGTAAAAGCTGCACTCTCTAAAGCCAAAAAGACAGCATCCATGGGACCGGACAACATCCCAGGCTGCGTTTTACATGAACTTCAGAACGAAGTGGCTCCCCACTTAAGCACCATGTTCAATAACAGCCTCGCATCAGGTTTTGTGCCCAATGAATGGCACACAGCAACAGTTATCCCACTCCACAAAGGGGGAGCCACCACTGATCCTGGGAACTATCGACCTATTAGCCTGATGAGCCTGGTCTGCAAGTCCATGGAATGTATCATCATGGAACTCATAAACAAAGACACTGGTAACCTCCAAACTCTGGATCCCACCCAGTTTGGGTTTGTTAAAGGCAGATCATGCCTCCTGAACCTGATCGACTTCTTTGAGGCAGTCACCAAAGCCGTAGATGAGGGTAAGGTGGTTCACACAGCCTATCTTGACATCGCCAAGGCTTTCAACACCATCCCCCATTCTGGAATTATAGCTAAACTCACTAAACTAGGTATTAATCCCAATGTCACAAGATGGGTTGCCAACTGGCTCACTGACAGAACCCACACTGTAAAAGTTGCAGAATCCAAGTTTGACCTCAAAGCAGTGACAAGTGGAGTACCACAGGGTTCCGTCCTGGGACCTTTCCTGTTTGCTATCTACTTCTCTGAAGTACAGGCTAACACAGAAGGCCTCAGTCTAATGAGGTTCGCAGATGACTGCAAACTAGGACCCATACTCAAGTCCCCAAATGATGTGGACATCCTACAGAAGGGCCTTGCTGAGACAGATGCCTGGTGTCAGAGCCATGGCCTCAAGCTCAATGCCAAAAAGTGCAGCATCATCCCATTTGGTAAAAACTCTGTACCCATGAACTACCACATAGGCAGCAATCTACTTAACACCGAATGCGTGATAAGAGACCTTGGGACCCAGGTGGACAGTAGTCTCTCCTTTGATAGTCACATCGCCACAGTAGTCAGGAAGTCCTTCTACGTGGCACACCTCATCATAAAAGGGTTCTCATCCAGGAAAAAAGAGAGGTCATTGTTCCCCACTACTTGACACTCATTAGACCCATTATAGAGTACAATGCCCCTTTTGGAATATACCTCACAAGACATCCGCAGCAGCTGGAAAGGCCACTGGCCTCAAACAAATGCCTTACACTGGCCGCCTCAAAAAACTCCAGCTTTACTCCGTAGCATATCGCCTACTCCGAGGTGATCTCTGCCTAACATATAAAGCTATGTCAAACCCAGAGCTGTTGGACATGCTTCACGTAAAGAAATCCCAATCCCTCAGAGCTACATGCTCTAGGGACATGAACCTTGTCACCACAATAAACAGGACATGCTGGAGGGATCGATTCCTGTCCCAGAGACTTCCCATACTCTGGAACAGACTACCCATCTATGTCAAGCAAAGTTCTTCATTAGCACTGTTCAAAAAAATCTTTATGAATGGATGGGAAATAGGAAATACACCCCGGGGATCACTTTTGTGTTTCTGCTTGACAGTGGCACAGGAAAATAACTTTCTTGGGTGGCATAAGCCAGGGAACCTTGTTGGCTAGGCTTACGTAGGCCCTTGCGCCGACAGCCTAGTACCTACCTATGAACCTAAGAGTCTCCTTGACCTCATCCCACTCTATTACCTTTCAATAGTTATTTGCTCCCAATACCATAGTTCTTTTGACAGTTTTCTACAGTAATTTTAAACCCGTTTTATCTATTCTCTGTACTCCTACTTGTAATCATCCCTATTGTCAAAACCTCTTTTTTCCATTCTGGCGTTGGCTTACTTCTTAGAATACTTTCTATTTTATGGATATAATATTCTGTATGGTTGCTATTATTCTCCTTAAGGATTTGCATCCAAAATTCCACTCTATACTTCTTGAACTTCCCCCAACTTCATAATTATTCCCTTCCATTTTTAATTATAACATTCTGCTTAAGTATATGATCCTTAAATGTGTAGCTGTAAAATATCTTCAAATCAGCGACTTCTAAACCACTTTGCTCTACTGGAAGGATAATCTTATCCCACTTAAGTCTTGCCCTCTTCCCCTCCAGATACATTCCTTCAACACTTTATTACTGTCCACAACTTCTCCTGCAGTTGATGAAAATATGGTTGACCCACATATAAAACAAAGGGGATTAAAACATTTTCACTGCTTGTATCTTACTACACATATCCATAACTTGAGAAACTAAGTGCTGTTGTTTTTGTACCAGCTTTTGTTTAGTCTTCCCAAGTATTCTCAGCTGCCATAACAGAAGCCTTTTTAATCCAAACTCCTAAATACTTCATCTTATACCCCCATGAATATCGGTATTGCTGAATAAATGTATGTATGGGTACATAATTAATGGCTATGGCCTCTGTCTTCATTAAGTTACATCCTGTAAAGACTAGAAACCGTCTCAATTTTCCACAAAAGTGAGATGTCCTTTTCTGGACTTATTAGGTACAAATTGTCATTTGCAATTAAAGCCAACCTTTTTTATTACCATACCAAATATATCCTTGGATTTCTGAGTCCCTTATTTTCTTTGCCAATGGCTCTAAATATAAACCACATAACAAAGGGGAAGGATGACACACCAGCCTGGCTCCTCTGTTCAACTTATCAAACAAGAGACCTCGCATTTTAATTCTTGCCTCCAATCCTTAACATATCCTTCTAATTAACCTTATTGTATCAGGGAATCCAAATGCTTCCATTGCCCTGCTCATAAAATCACAGCTTACTTTATCAAATGCTGTCTCCGCATCAAGAACCACAAACATCAGTGGTATTTTCTTACATTCTACTTCCCTCTGGATCATCATTGCTCTGTTAATGTTGTCAAATATTTGTGTCCCCTCAAAACAAAAACAAAACAAAAAAAGCAATGCTCCATATCTATAGCAATGTTGGCAACACATTTGCCATTCTTTTATCTAGTATAGCCACAAAACCTTTACAACTGTGGTTTAAAGTTGAAATGAGTCTATACAAAGGTGGGTCTGTTGGGTCTTTACGGTTGTTTGGTAACAAGGTTTCTTCCAAGAAGTTGGTGCTTTCCCTCCTTTTAAATACTGTAAATCCAATCTTCCAGATCTTTATCACTTTCTTTCCTCATAACTTTCAAACGTCCACAGGAATACCATCTGTTCATGAACACTTTTCTAAAGATCGACTATACATCACCATTTTTATCTAATTTCCTCATATCTAAACAGTTAGTTGTTGAGACTTGTCCACCTCTAAATCTTGGCATAATTAAGTCTTCCATAAATATTTCAATTTGTGTTCTTTCTTTATTACCACAACTCTCACTTTATACAACTTTTCATAAAATTTCTGAAATATCTCTAAAATCGCCACAGGATCTCTGGTTATTTTTCTTGTTATATGCTCACTAAGTTTGGCAACATCCCCTTCACCTTTCTTTTGCCTAAGTTGTTGTACTAAAAGTTTTTTGTTCTCTGGAGTTATCGAAAAACAGTTGCTTAAACAGCAATCCTTCTAAACTCATGCATATTACACAGATATTCCATTATTTTCTCTACAGCACTCTGCATTCGTGCCTCCTCTTGTTCTATATCATTTCCCTTATTCTGCAGTACTTTAACCTTTGCCAGCTCCTCTAAGTAATTCCTATTACTTCTTATCCATCTCTCTCTTATTTCTACCCTATTTTTAAAATTCCATTTCCATTTTATCCTACTAGCTTTACAGTCTGAATATGTTTCTATCTGCCCTAATAACTCTAAAATAATTTCCATTACCCATTCCATAAATTCCTCTCTTTTTAACAGGTAGGTGGGAAAGAGCCAGGGTCTCATTTTGACTTCATTACCCTGTGTTTTTACTCTCATTTGTATTGGTGCATGAACTAAAATAGTTATTAAATGTACTTCAAAGCTTCCAAACCAATGCACGTTTCTATGAAATATAATTTCTATCCAGTTTAGCCCAGTTACTGTACCTTGGGGAATAAGTAAATTCTGTCCAGCTTCCTTCTACTGAATTCATAACTTTCACATCAAATATTTTCAAAAACCTCTTCAGAAATCTACCCTCCTTTTGTTATATTTCCCTATCCAGTTCCCCTTAATAGATCACTATACCAACTCAAATTCCAGTCTCCACCTATAACTAAAATTCCCTGCTGAAAATTAAGTTATGTACTCTCCATAACTTGGCATTTGCATTGTCCATTTTCATTCTTCCTCACAAATGGTTCGGATCTGACTCGGCCACATAAACTAAACTTTGGATCCAGCTATTGAGCTACATCCTCTACCCACAATGCCCTATTCCATCCCCATTACCTCAGACTGTTTTTGCTGCTTAAGCTCCCAATTGTCTAAAAAGATAAAGATAGAAATATACAGAAGAAAAGACAGGGCTCAAACCTGGAACAGTATGGTTCCAAACCAATCTAACAGGAACTTCCAGGAGCAAAAGTAACAAGGAATGGATGGAAGGGAAGGTGAGGAAGAATGAAAATGGATAACACAGATGCTAAGTTATGGTGAATACATAACTTATAAATCTTGTGTTGTCCTTTTCATTTTCCTCACACATGGGACGGAGTCCCCAGTTACTTAGCCCTCGGGAAGCCCTCATGGAAGGACATACCAGAGCACTGTCAAACCAAAAAAGCTCTGCTTCTGGACATGATGCCCAACTTGTAATGAGTAACAAAGGTAAGAGTCTTTGACCAAGTAGCTGCAGCACAAATGTCATCAATGAAGGTCCTTGATCAAAAAGCTGTTGAAGCAGTCATGGACCAAGCTGAATGAGCTTGAAGAGGTACTGACAAATTTAGTCCTTTTTGAGAATAAACCAATGAAATGCAGTCAGTAATCCATTTGGCTAGAACTTTAGATACTGCCTGACCTAGGTGATTAGGGGAAAAAGATATGAAAAGCTGATCTGACCTTCTGAATTGTTTTGTTCTGTAAAGATAAAAACAAAGTTGTCGGTGCACATCGAGGAGATGAAGCATGTATTTTTCCTTTATTAGAAAACTTTGGGAGAAAAAAGGTAACTGAACTGACTGATTAATGTTGTTTTCACACGCACTTCAAGGCAGAAAGGCCGGGTTAGTCCATATAGAAACCCTGTCTTTGTGAAAAACAATGTAAGGAAACATAGCTGAAAGAGCCTGGAATTCAGAAATCCTTTTTGCTTAAGTTATACCTACCAAAAAGATGGTCTTCCATGAAAGAAATTTCAGATCACATTTGTCAAACGGTGCAAAGGGCTTCTGAGTTAATCCTTGAAGAACCACAGTAAGGTTGCAAGGAGGAGAAGGGTCTTATCGGGGGTCTGAGAAGAAAAATGCCCTTCATGAATGCTTTACACAATCTGGAAGATGCCAGAAAAGTACATTTATTTCCTGAATGAAAATTCAAAATCGCTGACAACTGAAGTTTAATTATTGAAAACCTTGCCCCTTCTTTAAGGAGAGATGTTAGAAAAAGAAAAATGTCTGAAGTTTGGGCTGAAAAAGGGTCGATATTCTGGCTAGAAGCCCAAACAGAAAATCATTTACATTTGTTTCCATAGATTTTTTTGGTAGAAGCTTTCTGGGAGGCCAAAATAATATCGTGAACTGCGGAAGAAAAACTGGACTGTCGAACTATTACTGGAAGTGGAGAAACCATGCAGGTAGCTTGACAGCGTGGATATTGGGATGCTGAATTCCTGATGGATGGGATAGAGATGCTGAGCAAGCTCCAGTATCCATAGCGGATATTGCAAGTGAGACCGCAGGAAGGGGAACCATACTTGCCAAGGCCAGAACGGGGCAATGAGGATGACCATGCTCTTCAGCCTGTTTGCTTTCTGTAAGAATTTTGGGATCAGTGGAAGAGGATAGTGGGCATAAAGGAGACCTGGGGGCCAACTGTGTATCAGGGCATCTCTCAGTGACTCCTGAGGGGGGATCAGGGCGCAAGTACTTGCTGCACTTGTTGGGGGAGTGGCAAAAAGGTTGGCCCCAACACCTGAAAATCATATTCGCTATCGACTGACTGACAGACCACTCACAAAGCATCAGAATGGATATGCTTAGCCTGTTTGCTAGTACGTTGGTTTTCCCCAGGATGTGAGTCACAACAAGAAAGCAGTCTGATGAGATTGTCCATGCCCAAACTCTCATGGCCTCTCTGTACAGGGGGGCAAGATCGGGTTCCTCCTTGCTTGCTAATATACTACACTACTGACATGTCTGTCTGAATTGCAATAGTCCCCAGAGGGAGAGTATCTTGAAATGCCCGCAGTGCTAGAAGGACTGCTGTCTTCTCAAAACATTGATATTTAAATTAGTCTATAGGGGGAAAGTACAGTTGTGTACACTTACCATAAATGTAGATGTCTGAGTGTATTCACTGTTGCACTCATTACATTTGGGTTATCTGCTTGCAAGTAGCCCTCAGTTGGCCTGATTAACAAAGTCTTGGGTCCTGCATCGGTTGCTGTCCCTTCTTCCATGACGTCAGGTCGTCAGGGGTATAAAACATGCAGCAGACGCCATTACATCAGTTTTTCTTGCCCCAGATGTCAGGTGCCCCCCTAATGGGAAGCAATTAAATTTAAAAGTACAAAGATATACCTCCAACAAAAAAGCAAATACACCAAAAAGTCTTTTAAGCATAGTAAAAGAAAGTAGAGGTATAGCCAAAAGAAGTTAGAGGGCTGGAGGGAGGGTAACCAGGACTGCAACAGTGAATACACTCGAACATCTACATTTAGTGTACTATGTTCTTCATGTTTCACTGTTGCAGTCATTACATTTGGGTAGATTCCCAAAGCTATGGTTGGGAGGAGGAATTTAGATAGCATTAGAGCCAGCTATAAGACCTTGCAAGACTGCAGTGGCAAAGCCAGCTCTGGATTTAGAGAAAATTGGTAAATGATAATGCTTGGTGAAAGTATGTACAGAACTCCAGGTAGCAGCTTCTAGGATGTCCCTGGTAGGGATACCTCTGAGAAAGGCTGTAAAGGTAGATGCAGCCCTGGTGGAGTGAGGTCTGATTCCCTGGGGGATAGGTTTTTCCATGGTGCTTATAGCAGAAATGAATGCAATGGCTTATCCATTTAGAAATGGTTTGCTTTGAAATAGCATTCCCCTCTGCCCCTGCAGCAAATGCCACCAGCAGTTGTTCAGATTTCCTTTGAGGTTTAGTCCTGTCCAAGTAGAATCTAAGTTGTCTGTGCACATCTAAGGAATCCGGTATCCGTTCCCCTTTATTCTGTGGATTGGGATAGAAGGTTGGCAAATGAATGGACTGATTAAGAGCCACACTGTATACCACCTTGGGCATGAAAGGATGGATTGGTTCTGAGGGACACCCTGTCCGCATGAAAGATGATGAAAGGCTCCACTGCCATAAGGGCCTGTAATTCAGATACCTTTCTAGCTGAAGTGATTGCTAAAAGGAAAGCTGTTTTCCAAGAAAGAAATGTTAAGTCTGCAGTAGCAGCTGGCTCGAAAGGAGGTAGAGTGAGTGTTTCTCCAAGACAAAGTTAAGGTCCCAGGCTGGGGTTTGTCCGGGTGGTCTCAAATTTTTGGTCTATCTGAGGAACTGCTTGAGCAGTGGATGAGAGAAGAGGGGAGGGTTCTGTGTTATAATGAGCTGAAATGGCTGAGGCGTGGATTTTAATGGAGGAAAAAGACAGGCCCTTGTGAAGCATCTCAGTTAAGTATTGTAAAATCTGAGGTAAATTGGGCGCTGCTGTGTTCATCCCTTGAGACTGGTTCCAGGCACAGAATCTTTTCTATTTTTCAGCATAAGATTTTCTAGTATTAGGCCTCTTTGCCGCTAAAATGATATCCATCACGTTTGCTGAGGGATGGTAAAGGAGAGTTTAAGTAATTAGCCAGGCTGCAAGGTTCAGTGTTAGAAGCTGAGGGTGCAGAATCTGGTTCTCCTGCTGAGACAGCAGGGAAGGAGTCTAAGGCAGGTGCCATGGAGATAACCGTGACGCACTGTGCAGAAGGGGGTACCAGTGTTGGCACGGCCAGTGTGGAGCAATCAAAATCATCCTTGGTTTGTCCTGTTTGATTTTTAGTAGTACTTTGGAGAGCAGAGGCAGAGGGGGAAGGCATAGACTGATAGGTTTTTCCAGCTGAAGGACAGAACATCCACTTTCCAGGCTTGTTTGTGGGGAGTCCTTGTGCAAAATTTGTCCAATTGGTAGCTCTGGGGAAGGGCAAACAGGTCTATATCTGGGCACCCCCATTTGCTTGTCAACATGTTGAAAATCCTTGGTTCGAGTTTCCACTCGTGTGGGTCCATGAGGTTTCTGCTTAGTCCGTCTGCCAGTGTATTTAATTTTCCTGGCAGGAATTGAGCTTGTAGGTGCACTTGGTAGCTCAAGGCTTTGTTCCACAATGACATGGCTAGTCTGCAGAGGGGGTAAGAATGTGTAACCCCCTGCTTGTTTATGTACCACATAACAGTGGTGTTGTCCGTCTTTACCATTAGTTGTCCTGGAAGAATGTGGCCCTTGAAGGCTGTCAGAGCATTCTGTAGAGCTAACATTTCTTTTTGATTGATATGTAGGTGCATTTGACTTGGGTTCCATTTGCCCTGAATGCACTTCCCTGCCAGGTGAGCCCCCCCATGCATAGTCTGATGCATCTGTTGTTAGGGTTTGGGCGGCAGGGGGTGGTGTGAAAGATAGTCCCTTGTTTTGGTGGCAGGCCTCTGCCCACCAATGAAAATCTAGGTGCAGGCAAGGTATGATAGGAATCATTGTTTCTAGGTCTTGAGAATGTTGACACCACAGGCTTTTTGGATACCACTGTAGTTTCCTCATATGCAGTCTTGCATATGGAATTAGAAAAATGCAGGAGGCCATGAACCCCAAGGCTTGCAGTATTTGTCTTACAGATAGCAGGGTTTTTGTGGCCACTTTGAAGTAGGTTGTCAGATGAATTTGCTTCTCTGGTCTGAGGTAAGCCATCTGGGAAGTTGTATTCAAGCTTGCTCCCAGGAATATAATTTATTGACAGGGTACCAGGTGTGATTTCTTTTTGTTTATGGTGTACCCCAGACAAGTTAGAACACTTTGTACAAAGGCCAGATGATTCAAAGTATGTCCTGGCTTTCTGCCTGAATTAGACAATTGTCCAGGTATGGGTATATTTGAATATTTCTTTGCCTGCAAAATGCAATAACTGGAGCTAGGCACTTTGTGAATACCCTGGGCGCAGTAGATAAGCCAAAGGGCAGTGCAGAGAACTGATAGTGAGTGTAGCCTGCTTTGAAGCGTAGGTATCTTCTGCAAGATTCCTTGACTGGCATGTGCAGGTATGCTTCTTTTAAATCTAGTGTTGCCAACCAAGTAATTGGTGAAGAGTCAGGATCTTGAATTTTGGAATTTCCAAAAAGGTGTTTAGAGTAGACAGGTCCAGGATAGGACGCCATGAATTGTCTTTTCTGGGTACCAGGAAAAGTCTTGAGTAGAAACCTTGTCACTTTTCATCTTCTGGTACCAGTTGAATAGCCCCCAGGCTTAAGAGGGAAAGTACTTGTTTTTGGGCCTCTGCCCACTGATTTGGGGGTAGGTCCGGACACCCGCTTGGTGTTGGCAACGTATGGAAGTGAAATCTGTATCCCTGGGACACTATATTTAAAACCCATTTGTCCTGGGTAATGAGTTCCCAATTCTTTGCATGAAGAGCAATCTTTCCCCCCAAAGAGGCAGTCAGTTGATAAGTGCTTGGAAATTTTAAAAGGAAGCCATTGAGACAGTTTACTATAGGGGGGAGTCTTATTATTCCCAGATTTGGAAGTGGAGGCCCCCCACTGCTTAGTTCTGTATGTCCACTGGGACTGAAACCTGAGGTTTTTGCTGTGTTTGGGTTTGGCTTAAGAAGACATGGAAGGGGCCGGAAAGGACCAATTCTTAGAGGGACAGTGCCTACTAAATCTAGGAGGCTGAACTTGTAAAAAATCTTTAACAGTTTGCATAGATTTAGCTTCATCTTCCACCTTTTTAAGAACTTCCTCAGCCTGGTTGCCAAACAGGCGGTCCTGATTTAAAGGAGCATCCAACAATTTAGTTTTAACATGATCAGGCAAAGATTGCTCCTTAAGCCAAGCATGCCTTCTGAGCACAGACCCAGTAACAACAGCCCTGCAAGAGGCCTCTAATGAATCAAAATCACATTGCAAAGTATGTTTTCCAACTTGTTCAGCAGAATGCAATAAATCCTGTAATTCTTTATTTTCCACACAGTCAGGAATCACCATCATTTTCTGTTTAAGCAGTCCAATAACATGTTGCTGATACTTTAACATATGAATCTGTCAGTTTAAAGCCCTAATGGCCAAGGTTGCAGAAGTGTAAACCTTCTTACCCCATCTATCCAGCACCCTGGAGTCTATCAGAAGGGGTAGGATTTTTAGCAGTAGAAGCCTTAATGCCCTTGGGCCCCTGTGAAATAGTCTCTGGATCTGCAATAGGATTTTTAAAAAGGAACTTGTGGGACTATGGGACCCTGTAGTATCTGTCAGGTTTTCTGGGAGTAGGAGGCAGGGAACCAGGGGCCAAACTAGATTCCGAAAAAACATCAACAACAATGTCTAGTACAGGAGGAATAGCTAAAGGCCTATGCTGAAGTAGAAAAAGGAAATCCCTAAGCCTCTTTTTTGAATCAGAAAAATCCTGGCTTTCCCAGTGGAAATGCTCCCTTAGAGTATGAGTATGTAAGGTTTCCCCAAAAGAAAAATCCTCAGGAGGGGAAGCAGAGGGAATGGAGTCCTTTGCATCAGAATCTTCATAAGCAGATAAGGGCAAATCCAGATCATCAGGAGAATCAGAAACAACAGAATCCTGATCAGAAGATTCATAATCAACTTCAGTCCTAGGCCTCTTAGAAGTGTGTGGGGGGGATTGGCTACCCCTGATTAGAGTTATTAGATCTTCAGCCATTCTTATCATTTGTTTTTTGGGCATAGAGGCCTGATCATGTGGCCTGGGCGTCATTTTTTTAGGCATGGATAGAGATTTAGGCCTAAGTAAAGAAGGAGGCATTGGTTTAATATGCAAGTCCGTAGGCCTAAATACACCCTCAGAAGCTGGTGCCTGCACAGCGGCTCCGGACCCATCCAAGGTGGAGACATCCACGGGTTCCATAGCTGAAGCATCTCACGGCATACTGGACTCCAAATGGGTCTCAGTAGAGGCCTGCGAATCAAAAGTAGCAGGTATCAGGGGCTGCAAAAGCACCTCACTGAGTACCGGCGAACTGGCGACTGGCTTAGGAGAAGCGTCGGCGGCAGTTTTGGACCTCAGCGGCCTGTCTCTGTCTTTATCTTTGTGTTTTTTCGGAATCCAGGTAGACGGATGGCTAACCGAAGACATTTCTGGATAATTAAACAGAGAACCAAAATATTTAGAGGCGAAAATATACTGACGACGGATAGTGCGCTGATTAAATAAAGCACAAAACCAACAGCAAGGTACGTCTTGGTCAGGGTCTAGGCAAGGAATACAGTACGAATGAAAATCTTTATGAGGTATTTGCTTTCCACAAGTAATACAATTATTAACTTTTACTGACATCGGTAAGGAGCAAGAAAAAGTTTCCCCAATGGGGTACTTAGCTTTAGTTGAAGACTTCGGTTCTGAAACTCGAAAACGAAAATTTGAGGAGTCAGCCGACCGGCACTTGTGAACTGCTTCTGCTTCAGGCACTGCACGGCAAGAAAGATTGATGTAATGGCGTCAGCTGCATGTTTTATACTCCTGGCGACCTGACGTCATGGAAGAAGGGACAGAAACCAACGCAGGACCCAATACTTTGTTAATCAGGCCGACTGAGGACTACCTGCAAGCAGATAACCCAAATGTAATGACTGCAACTGCAACAGTGAAACACGAAGAACATCCACATGCCTTGGGCCATCTTTCCCAAGAAATGCCCCCCCCAGCTGGAAGGCGTTCGTGGTCACTGTGACAAGTGGAAACAGGAGAACAAAAGGTCTGCCCAGAACCAGGTTGGATTAAATCCACCAGTGAATGTGTCGCTTGTAAATTGGCGTGCGTTTTACAGGAAAGGATAGGGTGGTCACAGAGAATGGACAACTGAACAGCCAAAGTCAACTGGAGAATTCGTACAAAGAAGCATGTTAATGGAACCAGCAGTATGACTGCTGCTATTGACTCAAGAGCTTGCAGCACTAACTTTGCTGGAGGAGAGGGATGAGAAAGTACAGTCTGAAGTTGAAGTCTGAGGGACGTAATGCGGCGGCAGGGTAAAGAAACTACTTGAATTGTAGTATTCAAAAGAGTCCCAGTTAACTCCAGGCTCTGTACTGAGACTAATTTTAATTTGGTAACATTTATCGAGACACACAAGAGGTTTCAAATCTGCAAACAGTCTCTGGCTTGTTGAAGTTGAAGCTTGTATGAGGCAGTGGAAATCCAATCTTCTAAATATGGAAACACCTGGAATATGTTGAGCCTCAAGTGAGCTGCTACTACTGCCATGATTTGGTAAACACCCTGGGTGCTGTGGTGAGTCCAAAGACAGAGCTCTGAACTGGTAATGATTGGCTCCCAGATGAGAGTGCAGGTATATCCAGGATTGCCTATTTTTATGCTATAGTATGCATACTGGAGATCTATGGAGCACATCTAATCGTCCTTTTGCAGAGAAGGCAGGATGGATTGGAAAGTAGCCATTCAGAACTTCGCCTTTTTTACATACTGGTTCAACTTGTTTAGCTACAAAATGGGTCTGAGGTGCTCTGTTTATTTTGGCACTAAAAATAAGCATGAGTAAGTTCTGAATCCTATGTGGTTGGGTGGGACCTTTTGGATAACTCTCTTTAGTAGTGTTTCTATTTCTTGTGCTGCATCCTTCCTCTGACTGGGTGGGACATCACGAAGTTTCTTCCTTTGACAAGGAGGAAGAAGGGAAAATGGTATACAGTAACCACTGGATATTATTCTTAGCACACAAGAATCTTTTGTGATATTTGTCCAGATGTCAAGTGCAAAGAGAACAGACTCCCAACTGCCTCCAAAGTTATACAGTCGGGGCAGCACTTCAGGAGCACTGATAGGGCCTGTCAGAAAAATAATCTCCAAAGCCCTGGTTCTGTGGGCCCGTCTGCCTCTAGGGTGATGTCTACCAAGTTTCCACCTCTGCCTCTGGAGAAATTTGCCCCGCATGAATCCTGGAAAGGTCCCTGAGACTTATGGAACCACATCTTTTTACCACCTTGCTGGTTTCTAGAGAAAGTCCATTGAGGGGTAGAAAACTTGATTCCTACGGCAGACAGTGTCTTTCCTTCTTGTTCACTGGATAACTGTGTCCTTGACTGATGGCCCAAATAAGGAAGTGCCATCAAATGGGGCATTAATAAAGTATGTCTTGTAGGGCTCCACAAAATCGCATAGCCACATCCAGACAGGCTATCCTTGAACTGGCTGGTCATAAGGGACCTTCCACTGTATGGGAGATCGACCTCATTGAACCATTTGAAATGGACAGCAGAGTAGCCAGCTGAGATAAATTTTTTTGAAATCCTCAGCAGACACAGACTTCGAAACAGTTTTTGATAACTCCTTTGTCAAATCTCTCTGTAGCCTATTAAAATGTGCCAAACACTTTAGAGATCTCAGCGAGAAGGCAGCTGAGGCGAAAACTCACTTTCCAAATATGTCCAATGCTCTGGGCTCTCTTTTCACCGGATGGACAGAAGAGGTCGGCTCTGCCAGCTCTTTCTTGGTGGCTGCTGCCACCACCATATGATCAACTGGGACACCTTTTCTCCAGTGGGGTCTCTTAGAAGGGGGGGGGGGCAAAAATTTCTCTGGACACTTGGGGATGGGTTCTACAGTGTCTAGGTCTTTTCATGCCAGGAGGGAAAGCAAGTCAATCAGTGCTTCTTCCGGGTGGAGGGGGGGAGGGTCACCCAAGACATAGAGGGTCCAGAACAGAAAGCCTCCAGAAACACTGACCCTTCAGGAGAAGGCCATTGGGAAGACTAACCACCTTTTTGTATGAGAATCTTGAGAGTATCTCTGATGATGATGTCATCAGGTGGCGAGATCTGGGGGATCCCTCATCAAAGTCATTATCTTCTGTGACAGACTTCATCAGGGAGTCAATGTCTCTCCTCTTACATGTCCTCTTCCGAAGGACTTCCTCCATGGGATGTTCGGGGGACATCTCAGAAGAGAGGGAAAATTCCTCTAGGGGAGCAGTCTGGAAAACTCCTGGAACTGGCTGTCCTTGTGGAATAGGTCTGATGGTCTCAGAGCTCAAAACCAAAGAGGAGAGAGGGGTAGAATCTGAGAAGAGAGAAAATTGTTTTCTGTGGAGCGAAAACTCCCCTTCTACTATCTTGAAAGCAGAAGGACCAGAAGAAACCCTTCCCCTTCCTCCTTGGAGCCAACACTTCAGAAGAAGATAGGTCAAGGGCACGCCTGGATCCAAGCTTCAAGGGGAGAATCACATTCAAGCTGTCGAGGACCAAAGCTCTGAGAGGAAGAGATAGATCCAGCAAACTGAGAGCCAAGCCCAACTCCTTGGCTCCGAGACCTGCTCTGATCAGAGTATCAGAGCAGAATCAGTCAGAGAAACTGCTGGAGTTGAGTAAGAAACCTTCCTGAGATCGACACTGAACCTCTCAGGGATCTGGGATCCTGTGCATCCGAAACCACAGGTCGGATTGGACAGGGAGATAGCATGGACTTTGTATGTGCACTCACGGATCCAAGATTGGACAGAGCTGGTAGGATCCCCATCTGAATCTGAGCCTTGAGAAATTTCCACATTATCCAATCCACATCCACCTCTGACAAACTCCTGGAAGACCAGAAAGAAGCTGTGGAAGAGGGACTGGAATGTTTCTTCCCTGTTTGGAAGAGTTGAACTGGCAAGGAGGGAGATGGAGGCTTTACTGTATACTCCCAGGTACGGCTCGTGAGATGAACTCGTTCTGAGATCTGAGGGCTTGTGATCTGACGAGGAAGTAGATGGGAGTGGAGATATCACAATCAGAGCAGATACTGTCAGATCAGAGTACTGTATAGGATCCAAAGGTAAATTTCTTCACTTAAGATCCAAGGAAGTGGGATCCAAAATCTTTTGCATCTTCTCCAGTGGAGGAAGCCATAAGGGACTTCAGAGAGCTCTTTTTTGCTTCTGAAGAAACAGACTTAGCTGGCTTAGAGGGGTTTGAGCCCTGGAAAAAGCTGGTAGTAGCCTTTTAAAATAGATTTGTTTCACTTGCCAGCTAAAGCTCGAGGATTAAAGGTTAAGCATACCATACGGGCCGTATTCAGATGGCCTGGTTCTAAACAATAAACACACTTATTATGGACATCTGAATTGTGGATCTTATGCCCACAAGAAGTGAATTTTTTAAATTCTGTCGGTTTCTCCGACATAGTGGATAAGCAACAAAGTGTACAGAAGTAGGAAAAGCAAAAGCAAGTTAGAGAGACTTTTTTTTTTTTTTTGAAAACACCATGAAAAAAGGAGAATACCAACAATGGTATTGAAAGCTTACCTAAAAGGTAAGGAAAGAGATATACTAACAATGGTACATAGGAAAGACTAATGTAGGAGAGAGATGTCAATAGTATAGAAGAGAAATACTAGAGCCTATAAAGACCAGCAAAACTACGAGGGAGTAAAGAAAATATGAAAAAAGGATGTTTAAATAGGAAATAAGATTGATAAATATGTAATAACAATGAAAAAAATAATTTAGCCTTTTGACTGGCTTCGTCATCATTATTAATGAAAAAATTAAGTTTACTAGCCTGAAAGCGGAACCTGATGCGAGGTATTGCCATCTATGCCAGGGAAAATAGGCAGTGCATGTGTAACATATGCCAGCATAGCGGGAGTTTTGTAAATAAATTTTGTGTTATTTGACTGTCACACTGACTTGTACAGATGCTTGTATTAAAAATTTTTCAACGGTGTTATTATAACCGATTAAAAGTTTATGTTTAAACAAAGAATTCTGCAATGGAAGTGGAAAAGTTTTTCAAATTGTTCTATAACTTTCAAACACTGCAACAGATCTTAGCAAAGTTCTGAATGTGTATTGCACCAAAGTCAGGCGATCAAATGTGGTGTCATTCTATAATCAGCACTGACAGGATGGAACTCTCACAGCAGCTTGCTTTATTTTCTTTTGGAACTTGATATATAAGATCTATTACAGCTGTCGCAGTCAGTTGAATTCAGTTAGTTAGAAGCTCATCACCTTGCCTTGTGGAAGTAAGCATCTCAGCATCTAATCTTACCTTGCTGTAACAATTAAGTTAGCTAGGGAACAGTTATTCTTTAGACAGTCAGGAAATACAATAAAATAGTTAAGTAGTGCTTTTCTGCATCTGTTTGAATCTGTCCAACTGTGTTATTTTCACTGCTTCTGTGATTGAAACTGATGTTTTTTGTACTTGGATATTTAGTATTTTGTTTTTTTTTTACTTTTTTTAATTAATTATTCTTATACCTTTCATTGCGGCTGGTCTTTTAGAGAATATTTTAACATCTTAAGATTTATGTTAGTATTGATTTTACTCACTATAATTGGATACCCTTGTAGCAGCCTGAGAGTAGTTGACTGGAGTACCATAGTTACCTTATTGTCTAGGCAGAAGGGGGCACAGCTAATAGATCTGTGCCAACCTTTCCCAGGAGTGTGTGAAAATCAAATATCCAGGTGTGGCTGTGTCAGCTACTTGGAACTGGGACACAGTGCTCCAAAATGAGTCTTGTTTGGGATCTGGAGAGACATAGTCCAGTCCCAGGTCTGGCGCAGGTTCCCTGTGTGCTCTTGGGAAAAACTGTGCTTGATGCAGGGAGCTATATTTGAAATACTGTGTAAAGCCATTCCTGTTTTTTGTGACTTTCCTTTACCAGCTTCAGTGGTGAGGGGATTGATAGTCCTTGACTACTGGCCTGGAGTAAAGAGGGGCCATCACACCTGCATCTAACCATGATGCCAGCAAATGAGATCTGAGGTAATGGGGAAGGAATAGGGCATTATGAGTAGAGGGAGTAGCTCAAGAACTAAATCCATAGTTTAGTGCATGGGGCAGATTCGGATCAGAGGATCGGATACCAACGTATCTGTGAGTAAGAATGAAAAGGACAACATCAGATCTGATTACTTCTACCCAAACATTTTCAAGCCCCATAATAGAAGTTTTCTGGTGGAATATAAATACATGCCAGTGTAATCCTTCTGCCTTGTCAAGAGACCCTTACTACCACACATCGACAATTATTGCCTTTTTCCCCTCTTCTAACACTACTTGAGCCCCTCTAGCAATTAGAACAATTACTTTTCTGCTGAATATCCATCCTGAAATCCTCTTTATTAAATTTACATGATCATTTATTTAAAAATGCGTCTTCTGCAGCACTATTTGCACTGTGCATTTCTTAATTCAAAACTTTTTTCTTTTTGTCTATACCTAAAAGCCTATTTACATTTCAAGATAATGTGAATAGTGTAGCCATTATGATAAAAAGCTGCTGCTCCCACCTATTATACGTGACAGTTTTCGTGAACCTGTTATTTCCTACTTTCGTGTTGCATGCACACACTAACATTTGGCAGGCTGATCTTTTATACAATTGTTTCTTTTCATCTCCATTGTGAACAGATGTCACATTTTTCAAGACTTTTTGTTTTAAAGAAAACCATAAAACAAAAAAGAAATATATTTTCAAAACACTCCCATCCCCTATTAACTTAGAGCAAACACAAAAAATATGTACATCTTCAAAAAATTTATTTTGGTCTTCCAGGTAGGAACAAGTGCCCCAAACTGACAGCTGCACCCACAGGCATTATATAACCTAAAATTAAGGTTACCCATGCTACAGCAAATGCTACAACCTGTGCCCTGACTTACACTTACTGCTGTTTGATCTTTTGTTATCTCGATTCTCCTCCTAGATGTGGAAAACAGAGTAAATTGCATGTTTCAATTTTTCTAGAGTGGCATGCATGCTGAATCTAATGTTGGTGTACACATGATCAACTTTCTTTCTTTTACTTCTAGACAATACAGCATTCTTTCTAATTCTGGAAACTCAATGGACTTGAACATTTTAGTACTTTTTTTGGAACTTGGCAAGAAATGCACACAGCAACTGAATAAAAAAATGTAAAACCAGTATAATGCTTGTTCACAGATGTCTATCTCATAAGCATGACAGACAAAAGAAAAAAAAAACTATCTACTTCAAGCATTTTTTTTTATACAAACTCTGACAATGGTCAGACCCAGATGGCAGTTATTACCCTGGAAGTGATGAACACTGTGGCCCAAAATTAATGTAATCCAGATTTTAACTCCACAGCAACATTTCTTTTTTAATATAATTTTTCTTTACATCTCAGAGCTACATAATCATCATTCAGGTTAATTAACTCCATTCAAGATGGACAACGACAATATAAATTACAATAAAAGCCAACACCAGTGTGCATGCAATCAACACCCACCTCTTTTCTAAATCTAGCTATATTACAATAAACTAAAACCAACAAATCATTAGAACAACATGGTAACCACTCAAACATTTGCATACTTAATAGTAATTTAGGCAAGTCTTGAACACAACACAGCCTTTCTGACAACATAAAAATAAGAATGTAAAATATTCACATTTAAATTCACAGCAGTACCATCATTTGATTCCAGGCTCCAGTTCAGCTAGCACAATATTCTAGCTCAAAGAATTAGTAAAATAAAAACAGACTAAAGCATAAAAAAATTTCATTGGCATACATAAAGATATTTTGACAATGAAAGGCAGATATCTATTCAATCAAATTAAGATTATAACCAAGCTCCAAAATGTCTTCATGGATATGCCTGGGTGACCATAACCCTACAGGTGTCTACCAGGAGTACATTTTCTGCCACATTAATTTCTGTTTCTTCACACTTTGTCCCCAAATTTCAGTTATATTCTCTGCCACCAGTTCATGTCTGCTCTTCAATTTCCTAGTTATAACTTCTATCACCATCCTTGTCAATAAATTTAATACTGACCATTTTTCTGAAATTTATGGTTTTATATAATGACAAAACTTACGTGTTTTAGTCAACACCAAGTTCTTACCACAAAGGTATTGCTACTAAATAGTGTAACTTAACTTAAAAAGATTCAAACCATGACACTTCCAAAAATATGTACACTCGTGTCCCATAGGCATACACATACCATCTCAATCACACTGAATTTACTTAAGAAAATATCCTTTGTAGCCTAGCCAGATTTAAACATTTCCATGCAAGACTCCAAACCATCTAAATCTAGTGGCATACATCAGCAATTGTTAAATTCATTACCAACTTTAATCAGATCCTGATCTACTACACTTATCAAGTCCTACACCTTACTTTAGTTACCACTTCACTTCTTTAAAGTTCTATATACACTACTGATGAGCTCAATAATCATCAGTGAATCTCCTCTTGTCTCCAGCAACAATAATGCCAAAGTTGGTGACATATCAGCTAAAGTTCCGGAAGAGCCATATGCCTTGCCATTCCTATGACTTCTCAAATTCAAAATGCAACCCAAAATTCAGATGAGTCTCAGAAGTAACCCATAAAATACTAATACTGAAATGCCCCTGTGAAGGCTGCCAGCCTAGCCAGATCAGAATTTATACATAATTCTATAATTTGTAAATATGAATGTTGAACTACAGACTTGTTTTCCTAATTGAAAGAAAATATTGTGAAATGTGGAAATACAGGTTTGTTTTCTTAAATGAAAGAATATGCTGTGAAATGTTGAACTTAAAACAATGTAGCAAGATTGCCCTCTGCTGTAAAGAAAGCTAAGTCAAGCATTTCTTGTCTGTCCTTTGAAGTTGAAATTATTTCATGCCTGTCCCTTTGAAGTTAGAATTTGGAGTCGAGTCTGGAGTGAAGCATCCTGCCTATTGTTTTAATTTAAGGAATAATTACTGGAGTTTACATGTGGAATGTCTTTTATGGCTGTTGTTTCCTGCAGGTGCAAGATGACAATTATGTAGTATCTGTCAGCCTGTGAAATTATGTAATGGGAATCAGGACTGAAAAAAGCAATTTAAACACAGAGAATCAGAAGGCATTAAGCATTTTTGTCTGGACCATTCAACTCACAGCACTGTCTTGCTCATATGCAAGTTATCTTAGACTTGTGTTTCCTTTTAGAAGTAGCTAGGAACTAGAAAGATTAGACTAAGTGTTTTTCTGTGATGTCATAACTTGACTACTGTGTCATTTTAAGTATTTCTCTGTGATCTCTGAACTCTTGACTAGCACTGTGTAGTAAGAAGTATTGTCTTGTGTTTTTATTATTTATTATTAAATATTTTAAAACCTTTTAACTGTAGCTGTTTTGAGTAGAGATAATTTAAGCTCTGGAGTACATTGCATATTTATTGAGTTTACTGCCCAAGTCACTCTAAATAAGCCTTGACTGTTTAGTCACAACTACCAAATGGATAATAATATTGCACAGTAATAATTGCACACCCTTAAGGTCCTTTGAGTAGCTGATAAGTATTAGTGAGTGGTGGCAAGTGGAACCACTGTATAGCCTGGGAGAAAGGGGCACAGCTGGAGAAACTGTGCCAGCCTTCCCCAGGAGTGTATGTGTGGCTGTATAAACTCTTCTCAAAGTGTGTGTGTGTGTGTGTGTGTGTGTGTGTGTGTGTGTGAGCTACTTGGGCAGAGACGCAAAGCATTGGTTGGACAGAGAGGGTGCTAGAGGTTTTAGCTTGCCCACTAAGCTGAGATCTGGACCCTATAGTTGGGGCAGTGGGGAGTCTTATTGGGGACCTGGAGAGAAATGGAGCGACCAGCCCCGGATTGGCTATGATGTCTGTGTGCTCTTAAGGGAAATTGCACTTTACTGTGTGTATTTGTTATCCTTTCCTCATATATGAGATGCCCTCTCTGGTGTTACAGGTGAGGACAGAGTCTCTTTGATTGCTGGGCCAGGGCACGGGCGTCACAGCCCCTAATAAATTACATTAGATTTTCATCCTTTCCAAATCCTTAACCCAGCTACCTTCTGGAGACTCATCTTATATCACCAACAGGCAAAATCAAATTAACCCAGGACTGACATCCTGCACCAAAAGAAATTGCAGTAACATCCTCAATGCCTTTGTCTTTTTAATATACTGTAACCAATCAAACCTTATTAAATCCTCTTGATTATTATTCAATACACCAACCAACTTCTTCCAGTCTGCATCATAAGTATGCACTTAGAACAAAATACAACAGTTTCTACTGAAATGAATCATGACACAATTAGGACTCCAGAAACTATACTCCCAAACCCCACCTGCTTGCCATAATCAATTTCCCAAACACACAAAACTTACACCAATCACATATTAAATGGCCAAGCATTTGCAAGAATAGAGTGAAATACATACAATAATTAAAACAAATGCAAACTGTGTAAGCTTGTATTCTCTGATCTTATTACAAACCCTGAAACCTCTCATCTTCTAAAACTTAAGTTTTCACCATTTTCAACAATTCTTCCTATGCCCTACAGAGTCTTCTAATGCATTCCCTAATCAAATCCTCAAATGCAAATGATCAGCTTTCCAAAGAAAACCAAATTCTTGTTGTAACCATCAAGATTGTTTGTAATTCACAGGTGCTGTAGTTGTGGCTTTATCTCACACCCATAAAGAGACCCACATGTCTTGCACCTCCTGTTCAGGTCCCATCAAGTAAATCAAAAAATTATCTGCAAACAATTACACTTCTTATTATACTAAAGAATACCTGATGAAAAATAAAAATCACCACAGCCAATAGAGCCAAGTAGAAGGCAAAAAAAAAAAAAAAAAATCAGTGACTAAGGGCAATTGTGACATGCTCCCTAGACAACTAAAATACTGACAGAGCAATACAGGGTCTTAACTTGTGCTAACAAACCGGCATAAATCACTACTACAAAGTCAATGCAATCATTAGTGAGCACAAAACCTTTACTATTACCACTCAACTTAATTAATGCCCTCTATGCATTCAAACTACTACTAATTCTTATAAATAAAACAAAAAAACGACAGAGAGAACTGGAACAGTGCTCACTTTATTCAATTGAATTAAGCGCTTCCACCAGTGGTATCCCTGACTCCATCAGAATAACACACTGTTAAAATTGCACACTATTTAAAGAATTGTGCTAGTCGTCACATGCTATGATCAACTCCACTCATTAACAACTTAAAGAGCCACCAGTTAAAAAAAACTCAGTCTCTACATTTTACCTACATATTAACAAAACAATAAAAACATTTCAATATTTTTTCACAATTCAGACCATAAAACATAACTTAAAAAGCCAATTCTGACTTTAATTTTAATACACCGTTAATGGAAATAGTCTCATTAAGGCCAGGGGGAACCGCTGCATTGTACACCTTAGTTGCCATCTCAATTCCTTATATTCTAAAATCAAATCAGCTTGGCCCCAGGTCCACTCTATCCACTAATGTATATTTAAAATTGTGAGTAAGGAAACTTTTTACATCTTGCCAAGGCATTCCTTTAATCAGATCTAGGAATATCATACTGATGCTGGTATTTTCTCTTTCTAAACATGCCCTTATTCTTCCCTATATAGAACCTTTTACATTCTTGACAGATAGCCATACAGACTATTCCTGAACTATAACAATAAAATTTGCACATGATTTTCACAAGGTCACCAATTCCAGTTCTAATTTCTTTTCCTTCCAAAATGTACCTACACTGGGGACACTGTTTTTTTAACTGGTGGCTCTAAGTTGTTAATGAGTGGAGTTCATCAATAGCATGTGACTAGCATAGCTCTCAACTAAATAGGGACAAATCTCAACAGAATCAGGGACAAATCCAGAAATAAACAGGGACAATCTGGGACACTTTTTAAAATATTAGTACCGTTAACTAGAGATGTTAACAGAAAAAGATAATGTGAACTAATATACATTTCCTGAAGTAAAATAAGTCCTTAAATCTAATTATTGTCATTAATTATTAAGAGTAACTCACCACCATGTCTTCAAAAGTCACCAGTTTTAGGGGGGATTAAGAGGGACACAGCTAAAACTGTATCAAAATCAGGCACAGCTGAGAAGTATAACTAGCACAATTCTTTAAATAATGCGTGATTTTAACAGTGTGTCATTCTGACGAAGTCTGATTCTTCCTGACTCTCGTGCTGGTCTTGTAATTAATCCAGTCTTAATATTAACCAATGCTTTGTTTTTCTCCAAAAAATCCACACTGATCATTTCTATAAAAATCATTACTATAAAGTCAATACAGTCATTAGTGAGCACAACAGCTAACAAAACCTTTGTTAATACCACTCAACTTAATTAATGTCCTCTATGCATCCAAACTATTACTGATTCTTCCTGCCTCTCCTGTGCTGGTCACATAACTAATCCAGTCAACATTAACCAAGGTTTTGTTTTTCTTCAGCAAACCCACTCTCATCACTTCTATCAATATCATTGGAACATACCTAGCCAAGTGCCCTGTCATTACAGACAATTATTTATAATAATAATTAAGCATAGATACGCATCCATATGAACCTTATCTGCATATGTACGAAACCACTGTCTGCTTGTGCAACTTTATTAAAAAAACTTACCCAAATAAATGACATTTTCTTTAGCACTCCACCACAATTGTCAGTAAAACATCATTTGAGGTTTTACCCAGTGCCTGCCTCTTTATAACATTCAATACTTCCTTTGCTGTAACAGGATTCATCAAAGCAACAGTCTGCTTCTCCACGTTTATGGAGTGCAAGATGATCACAAATTAAGAACACTTGGAAAATAAGTTTAGTTTAGCTATCAGTTATCACTGGTTACATGGCAGACTTTGCCTAACATACCATGCACTTCTTGATAAAGAAACATGGCTTTTGTTTAATATTGAGTTTTGCTATCACAGCAAACTTCTAAATGGGCAAATTTTATCTTTTAAATAGAAAAATGCAAGGCTACATTTTGATGAAGGTTTATCACTCGAGAGATCATGGAAGACAGTGCCATTATAACTAAGGAAATGTAATTCATTAGAATCATTCAAGAAGTGTTTAGATTTGTGGATTGGTTTTAATGTGTATTCTATGACCCCTGGAGTCTAAATTACAATAGTCTTTGACCTTTACACAGCTTACCAAAAACTATTACCTTTTGAACCTCCAACCCCACAAATAATCTTCAGCTTCCTTCTCATAGCCATCTCTATCCTATATACAGTTTCACAATATTCTCAAAAATTACCAAATGTCCAAACGATCATCCATTAATAGACAGATACACAGAAAGATATATATTATGTCTCAATCTCCATAACATTTTGGACAGTATCTTTATATCATAAAACCTATTTTCTAAAAGTTCCATTTTTGTTTATTTAAAAATAAAACTGGTTTAAACAAACAATACAAGAAAAAATGAACAGTACCTGAACAATAGAAAAAGTATCTATTCACAAAGTTTGGAACTGGTATTTACCACACAGAATTTCTAATTGACAAAGAAAACTAAAAGCAAACAAAATCCAGTCTTGTTATGCAGGGGTGTAGGCAGAGATTTACATTTTGTACTCAAACCTAAAGTTGCTGCCCCCACTAACCACTTGTCAGTTTAAATATGTACTCAGCCCTCAAAATGATAGCCCAGATACATGGGAAGAAGCATGTTATTTTCAACTGTTACAATTTATTTCCATAAAAAGCTAGTTTTAGAGGTGTATTCCTTTTGCACGACAATTCTTTGCGCACCGCTATACTGTGAATAATCATTTACACAGTTCTAAACATTCTGTGCTTTTTGAGTGTTGACATTTGCAAGAGAGGCCCAGAAGAAAATGTACTCATTTCAGTACACTGAGTATGCTTACCCTTGTAACGTTATGCAATTCTTGTCTCTCGACAAAATGCACAACTCATAACCACACAACCCAAAGTTGTAGCACAAAACACAATTAAACACAACGCTGCTCCAGCACAATAAAGGCTGTCCCTTTACCCACGAACCAAACTGCTGTTGTAATCACAAAGTGAACGATGTCAAACGGATATTTTGAATATCTTTAAAAAAAATGAAAATAAAAGACAGAAAAAAAGTAACTGATTAAGCGCTTTCGTCTCCTTAACGGAGACTTCTTCAGAATCCAGTTACCCTTACCAATCCATACATTATATATCACAGTATTGTAGCCTATTGGCTAAAATTCAACAATTTTTTTAATTAAACAATTAATTCATTGATAGCAAAATTAAAGGGCTAGCTTCTATTAAAAGTCTATGCACCACTACTTGGAACATTACATTCTGTAAAACTATAATGAACAAAAATACAGATTCAAAAAACCATGAATAACGCAATACGCACCACCGAATGACTCAAAAATACATAATTACCTATCTTTAAACCATAAAGCAGCAATCAATATTGATTATAAATAATATTTCATTGTTGTCATTACTAAAAATATTCTGTGCATCTGTAAACATGTATATAAAAATCGAATGTGTACAATAAATTATATAAAAAATATATATAACATAATATATATAAAAATACATATGTAACATATATAAATGCATACATATACATATATATATATATATATATATATATATAATAACACATAATAAATAAATAAATATGTACCTACATGTAATATTTTTAATATTAAAAAAAACTATATATAAATAAATAATGAAATGAGCAGGAAGACTGTATAATTGATCAATAGAAATCTCTTGATATAACTATATATTTATAACTATAAATATTGAATGTTAAAAACTCAATACATACTTCAAAAATATTAAAATATTAAAATGTTATTAATTGTTAAAATTAGAAATAAGAAATAAAAAACTACACTATTTATTTATTTATTCATTCATTAAACTTCCCTGTATCAGTATTCATTTTACTTTTTTCGGGTCCATTGCCAATAATTTTAATGCAGGGGTTATGGATATGTGGTCATTTAGTCCCTTTCCACTACATGCATCTAACCTTAATTGCCAGATCATTTCCCTATACTCTAACTTTGTCTCCCAGTCACCTCCTCTATCCATGGGCTCAATCTCCTCTAACACCCAAAATTTAAAATCTGCTTGTTTACATACCAATGCATGCCTGTATAATGCATTGTTGTCGTTATGTTTGTTGATATCCCTGGTGTGTTCGTATATTCTATGTCTGAGGTGACGTTCAGTTTTACCTATATAATAACTCCAACAGGCCTTACAAAATACTAAGTATACTACGCCTTTAGAGTAGCAACTATTATATCTTTTGGCTTTTAAAGTTATGTGGAGACTCGGTATTCTTACTTCTTTTAATACAGCAATATATGAATATTGTGCACACCTACCACATTTAAAAGTACCATGTCTCTTGTTAGCTCCACTATCTATGGTTTTCCTTTTTTTAATAATATTCTTGATGTTTTTGTTCCTTCTAAAACTGTATTTTATATCACATTTGAATACATCTGTTTTAGTTGCCATGTTCCTAAACATTTCCCAGGTATCATTACTACTTTTTCTCAACCACCCTACACCCTGGTAATATGTGACAGTCAAATATCTTGTAAAACTTACTACTGATGTATTCTGGGTATTAAAACTCTTTTTCATATTGTTGTTAAACCCAACCATGATCTCCGCTGAACCACCTTGTATTAAAAGAGGGTTATATTTATTACCTCTCCCTAAAATTACATATTCTTTTATAGGACTAATAAAATCCGTAGGATAACCTCTTTCAAAAAAACATTTTTTCTACATTATTGATTTCATTTAAAAAATCTGCATCCTCAGAAATCATTCTGGCCATCCTAATCATTTGTCCTTTTACAATATTCTTCTTAAGTTGTTAAGGATGGTCACTACTGAAATGTAAATAGGCATTAGAATAGTGTTCCCTTCTAAATATATTCGACCTATAGCATTTGTTCTGACTGTCTTTACTTAATTTTACATCCAAGAAATGTATTTCTTCTATGCCTATTTGATGGGTAAAATGCAAAAAAGTGGTTGTATGGTTAATGTACTGTATAAATTCTTCAATGTGGTCGTAGGACCCATTCCAAAGAACAAAAATATCATCCAAGAAATGAAAATACTTAACAATATATTGACTGTATATAGAATTAAACACATATTTCCTTTCCCAGAACAACATTATAGTATTGGCATATATGGGAGCACAGGCAGAGCCCATAGCCACTCCCTCTTTTTGATGGTAATAATCGCCTTCAAAGTAAACATAATTATATTTTAAAATCAATTCCATACTCTCCAGGACAATTCTAAAATCAGCAGCTGTTAACAGATTCATTTCAATTAACGTTTTCTCAAACCATTCCAAGCCAATGGCTTGGGGAATAACTGAAAACAGTTCTTTGACATCAATAGTAATGAACAACATAGTATCCATATAAGTACTCCCACCAATTTTCTTCAAAAAATCCCATGAGTCCACTAAGATATGATCGTATTTTTTATAAAATTCTTTTATCATAGTGTCCACATAAATAGCCATAGGTTGGGTTTTGGATCCTTGTGATGACACTGTGGGTCTCATGGGCGGATTGTGCAATGATTTATGAATTTTTGGTATACCAAAAATAGCTGGTATAACAGGTTTTGGTACTTTTAAGAACCTATATAGTTCAATGTCAATCATTCCTGTACGCAAGTTGTCCTCCAGAATTAGGTCAATCTTCCTATATGATATACTGATCTCATTCTTCATGACTAAACCATACTGTTCCTCTTTGTCTAAGATGTCCTTCATCCTCTTAATGTAATCCCATCTATCCATAATAACCACCCCTCCACCTTTGTCAGGTTTCATTACACAAATTTTATCGTTACTACTTAAATCTTTTAGTAGTTTCTCTTCAGCCTTTGTCAAATTACTTCTCATTTTATTGCCATTCTTATATTCATTTTGTATCTTATTGATAACACACTTTTCAAAATTCAAAATTTCATGTTGTAAAGGCGGTATGTACTATGTCTAGTTAATACATTCTCCTTATCTTGAACTGATCTATCTTTATACATATGCCTAAAATTTAATTTTCGTGTAAACAACTTGATGTCCAGTACTATATTTTCTATTCTAGGTTTATTCACAGGTACAAAGGTGAATCCTTTTGTAAACAAGTTAAAAAAACCTTGGTTAATCGAAATGTCAGTATAATTAAATATATTAAAATTATTATACGTATTAATAATAGTATCCGGTTGTTCCTGTGCATCCAGTATTGATTCAATATTGCTATCTCCTATTACATCTTGATACAAAACTATTACTAAATCTCCTATCTGTAAACCCTCCCTGCATGCATATTGTTGTTCACTGTGACCTGTGCATATGATGTTTGCTGGGTCCGATTCCTCAGCCTCTCTGATCTCCTTGGTTCGTCCACTCCTAAAGGGACATTGGTTCTAACATTATTATCATCTTCCTTTGTATTGGAAAATTGTTCTTGAACATATTGGTTATAATCATGTTCATTATAATCCGGTTGCCCTTGCTCCCAGTGTCTGTCCTTTCCTGCCCCTCTGTAGTAGTTGTTGTTCCTGTAATATCTATCCTGGTAACGGGTATACGGGGTGTTATCATACCTATAGTTTTTAACTATACTTTCACCAAGGTATGCACAACCTTTTTCGTATTCATTTAGGTCCCTTTCAAACTTCTTTAATTTTCTATTGATATTCATATTAGTAGCAGAATCTATATCATACAAAACTCTAAAATACCCATGTTTATACTCATCAACTAAAAACAGTAGATCTGTATTAATTTCACCATACAACCTATCTATTTCTTTTTTCGTTTGTTCCATTATATCAGTGTTGCGTTTCATCATTACTTTCAACATTGCTAGCCCACAATCATTCAAAATGTCACAAATACTTTGAAAAAACATTTTGTCACCATTAATATTGTTCGGAAATTTGTTCAGTCTTAAACCTTTAGGTACTATCTTTTCCTTAATACATTTATCAAAGTACCAATTTTCTACAGTAAGTGATTTAAATTTTAATAATAGCTTTTTAAAAATCTTACATTTGTCCTTGTATGTTAAACTGTTCACTTGCTCTTTCGGTTTTTCTTTTTCTTTTGAATTGAATACACATGATTTATTTAACCACATGTTAAAGTCCATATCTTTGTAGGTATCCATAGCGTACAGTTCCATTTTGTCTTTTGTTCCATTATGGTTAGAAATAGAAGGGTTCTGTCCATCGTTTTTCCTCCTACAAGCGTTATCCACCATAGTCTCTCTCCCTCCCGCCAACATGTCGCGGGCTTCTGACGTCATCCGAGTAGCCCTATGGTCCTTCGGGCTACTTTGTGCACAAGGAATATCGTTGGTAGAACCCGTTGGAAGAATATCCGTTTACGTAGTATACTTAGTATTTTGTAAGGCCTATTGGAGTTATTACATAGGTAAAACCGAACGTCACCTCAGAAATAGAATATACGAACACACCAGGGATATCAACAAACATAACGACAACAATGCATTATACAGGCATGCATTGGTATGTAAATAAGCAGATTTTAAATTTTGGGTGTTAGAGGAGATTGAAGGTTAGATGCATGTAGTGGAAAGGGACTAAATGACCACATATCCATAACCCCTGCATTAAAATTATTGGCAATGGACCCGAAAAAAGTAAAATGAATACTGATACAGGGAAGTTTAATGAATGAATAAATAAATAAATAAATAGTGTAGTTTTTTATTTCTTATTTCTAATTTTAACAATTAATAACACATTTTAATACTTTTGAAGTATGTATTGAGTTTTTAACATTCAATATTTATAGTTATATATATATAGTTATATCAAGAGATTTCTATTGATCAATTATACAGTCTTCCTGTTCATTTTATTATTTATTTATATATAGGTTTTCTAATATTAAAAATATTACATGTAGGTACATATTTATGTGTTATTATTATATATATATGTATGCATTTATATATGTTACATATGTATTTTTATATATATTATATATATATATATATATTTTTTTTTATATAATTTATTGTACACATTCGATTTTTTATATACATGTTTACAGATGCACAGAATATTTTTAGTAATGACAACAATGAAATATTATTTATAATCAATATTGATTGCTGCTTTATGGTTTAAAGATAGGTAATTATGTATTTTTGAGTCATTCGGTGGTGCGTATTGCGTTATTCATGTTTTTTTTAATCTGTATTTTTGTTCATTACAGTTTTACAGAATGTAATGTTCCAAGCAGTGGTGCATAGACTTTTAATAGAAGCTAGCTCTTTAATTTTGCTATCAATGAATTGATTGTTTAATTTAAAAAATTGTTGAATTTTAGCCAATAGGCTACTAATATTGTGATATACAATGTATGGATTGGTAAGGGTAACTGGATTCTGAAGAAGTCTCCATTAAGGAGACGAAAGCGCTTAATCAGTTACTTTTTTTCTGTCTTTTATTTTCATTTTTATTAAACATATTCAAAATATCCGTTTGACATCATTCACTTTGTGATTACAACAGCAGTTTGGTTCGTGGGTAAAGGGACAGTCTTTATTGTGCCGGAGCAGCGTTGTGTTTTAAAATGCACAACTCCTCTTTCTAAAAGCATTAATAGCTCTACTGGACCTGAACAAATGACAGTCATGATAACAGCATTACTAATTACTTCTTAATTCTTAACTATTTTTTTTACATACAAGTTTTCTTCTTACCTATTCCTTTACATAAATATGTCACAGTTTACCCCCCTTCCAAAACACACACCCACTTCCACGTCTCTTCATATTCCATTACAAACTATTTACATCTGAACCACTAAGGCACTTTAGAGATCATATCAATTATATTCCTGCTTTGCTTTTCCTATTTTCATTGTTCAGTATGTTTAATCACTCTCTTCTTATTTAGAATCCTCTCCTTTGTTTTTTTTTTCAGTTCAAGCTCCTTTAAATGTTTCATTATTGCCTTTAAATCATCTAAGTTGTGCTTATTGTTTGTTTTCCACTTTCTAGTGATTCTCTTTTTGCCTACTATCATTACTAAAAACAAAGTGTTTTACCTGTGTTGTCAGAGCCATACCTAACTTAATGGCATCAGCTTCATGGCTAACTTCACCTGATTTCCTGTGATTGTATTCAAGTAATTTTATAGATTCTGTTGAAGATCTCATAGCCCTCCACATTTCCAAAAAATGTGTTTCCAAGACTCCCTTTCTCCTGTATTGCACAACATCTGTCATTAGCGGATGGGAACATTTTCCCTACTTGAGATGGCATGTAAAAATATTTGTGTGAGCACTTCCAGGCAAATATTCTAAATTTCCTGGATTTCATAACTTGCCTAGGAACTAAACATATTTTCTTCGATTGTGTATTCTTTGTACAGTGGATACAAAAAGTTTACACACCCCTGTTAAAATGCCAGGTTTTTGTGATATAAAAAAATGAGACCACAATAAATAATTTCAAAACTTTTTCCCACCTTTAATGTGACCTATAACCTGTACAATTCAACTGAAAAACAAACAAATCTGTTAGAGGAAAAAAGAAAAAACGCACAATACACTGGTTGCATAAGTGTCCACACTCAAACTAATATTTTGTTGTGTGTCCACACCCTTAAACTAATACTTTGATGAAGCACCTTTTGATTTAATTACAGAATTCAGTCTTCTTGGGGCACACCTGCCATCAATTAATGAAACTCTGATTAACTCCAAATAAAGTTCAGCTGTCCTAGTAGGATTTTCCTGACATGTAGTTACCTGCTACAGCAAAAGTCATGGTTGGCAGACAGCTTACAAAGCATCAAAGGGATCTCATTGTTGAAAGGTATCAAATTTCCACAGCATTGGATATACCATGAAACACAGTGAAGACAGTCATCAAAAAGTGGAGAAAATACGGGACAACAGTGACGTTGCAAAGAAATGGACATCCCGTCAAAATTGATTAAAAGACAAGACGAAAACTTGTCGGGGAGGCTGCCAAGAGACCTACAGCAGCACTGAAGGAGCTGCAGGAATTTCTGGCAAGTACTGATTGTGTATTACATGTGACAACAATCTCCTGCATTCTCCATATGTCTTGACTATGGGGTAGGGTTGCAAGGCTGAAGCATTTCTTACACAGAAAAACATCCAGGTCTGGCTAAAATTTGCAAAACAATACATCAAGTCTCCCAAAAGCATGTGGGAAATGTGTTATGGTCTGATGAGACCAAGGTTGAACTTTTTGGCCACAATTCCAAAAGGTACGTTTGGTGCAAAAACACTTCACATCACCAAAAGAACCCAATCCCCATGGTGAAGAATGGTGGTGACAGTATCATGCTTTGGGGTTGCTTTTCTTCAGCTGGAACTGGGGCTTTAGTCAAGGTGGGGAGAATTATGAACAGTTCCAAATACCAGTCACTTTTGGCCCAAAACCTTCAGATGTCTGCTAGAAAGCTGAAGATGAAGAGGAATTTCACCTTTCAGCACAACAATGACCCCAAGCATACATCCAAATCAACAAAAGAATGGCTTCACCAGAAGAAAATTAAAGTTTTGGAATGGCCGAGCCAGAGCTCAGACCTAAATCCAATAGAGAAAATTTGGGGTGACTTGAAGAGGGCTGCGCACAACAGATGCCTTCACAATCTGACAAATTTGGAGCGCTTTTGCAAGGAAGAGTGGGCAAATATTGCCAAGTCAAGATGTGCCATGCTGACAGATTCCTACCCAAGAGACTAAATGCTGTAATAAAATCAAAAGGTGCTTCAACAAAGTATTAGTTTAAGGGTGTGCATACACAACAAAGTATTAGTTTAAGGGTGTGTACACTTATGCAACCAGCTTATTGCATGTTTTTTATTTTTTATATTTTTCCCCTGACAGATTTGTTTGTTTTTCAATTGAATTGTACAGGTTATAGGTCACATTAAAGGTGGGAAAAGTTTTGAAATGATTTCTTGTGGTCTCATTTTTTATATTACAAAAGCTTGGCATTTTAACAGGGGTGTGTAAACTTTTTATATCCACTGTATATTTTCTCACAAGGTCTTCAACCTCAACTCTTTTAGTACCTGAAGCTCTATCACACTGTTACATACTTTTGTAATTAGCCTTTTTGTCTCGCCCTGCTTGTCTTGATTGCATTACATATACTGCTAGTTAAGGAAGGTTCTGTGAATCTAAAAAGTCCATCTTATATTGCCCTGCCTCTCTATGAAGACTAATGTAAGGTAACCTATCTCTGACAGCAAAAGTTTACTTTGATTCTTCCCAGTCCCCCTCAGTACTTCTTTCCAAAATTGTGGATTAACATTTTTTTTCTTCCACATCTTCCCTAACTCCTTTCTCAAACTTGTAATCAATCAGAAGTATCATCTTCCTCCATTTACTACCTCATTTAATTGTAGTACACTTTTTATGGAACGGTCAGTATATTTGTGAAAATAATGTTCATTGGGGTTATCTGCAGCCATCAATGCCTCTACAGATTCTCCCCACTGAGTGTCCCTTCCCTTTCTCACCACAATCCCTTCCATTTAGGGAGATAAGAGACTACTTGCATTAAACAGAGGAGGCTGAGTTGTGTTACTCAAAAATACTCCTTCAAATTAGTCATTCCCATTTCTCCCTGATCAACTGGGATGGATATTTTCCACCTTACTCTCCCTCTCTTACCTTCCCAAACATACTCCTTTAGTTCATTATCGAACTTTTCCCAAACTTCAGTTTTAGGTTGATAAAAATGTGCCTGCCCAACATGTAGATTTAGAGGTACTAAAACATCTTTATAACATGTATTTTTATCTAGATCCAACTATATTATTTTCCTTTTTTGAGATACCATCTTATTTAATGTCTCGTGACACACCTTCCCAGCTGTGTCATCTACCTTCTTTTTCAGGCATTCTCCCAAGTATTTCATCTTTTTCTGTCCCCACAAGAAGGGATACTGATGAATCAATTCAAATGTGGGAATATAATTTAGCATTATGGTTTTAGTTTTTCTCCCACCAATTTTATATCCTGCTTACTTATTACATCTATGCAGCACCCCAAAAGGTTTTTATAGACCCTGCTCAGCCTATTATATTATCTACAATTAAAGATAATTTCTTGGTAGTATGAGCCCAGTGATAACCCTGTATTTCACAGTTTCTTATTTCTTTGGCCAGTTGGTCTAAATACAAGGCAAAGAGAAGAGGGAAGAGAGGACAACCCTTTCTAGTTCCCCTTGTATGTTTAATAGCCCTTGACAGTATTCCACCATATTTTACTTTGGCAGTGGCCCCATTGTAAATTATTATCAAATTTGTCCATTCATGGGGGAAATTCAAGGTTTCCAGTGATAGGGGAAGTTGGCAATTTCTAAAACGATCAAAGACTTTTTCAGTGCAGAGTCCTATTAGCATTAATTCTTTGCAATTTAATTGTGCATCTCTTTGTAGCATTAAAGTTTTGTTAATATTCTCAAATGTTTTGTTCTGTTTATAAAGCCACACTGATCTGAGTCGATTAGATTTGGCAGTAGCCTGGGTCTACTCTCCATAATTGTCAAACACTTTATAGCCATGACTGAGAACTGAAATAAGTATAAAGGAGCTGAGTCAGTCCTATCTCTCCCTTCCTTGGGTAAAACAGAGCTGTACCTGTTGAGGGACATTGTGTGAAATGTCATGGTGGGAGACAGGAAATTATACTCTATTTATATCACTAATTATATAATTAAGCATATGTTTTCATACTTCTGTAAATATCTCAATAAATACATAGTCATAAAGGAATTTTTGTTGCCATGTGAAAGCTTATATCTGGTTAACAACAATGTTCTAACATGTTTATGTAGTGCAATCAATTTGTTTGTGAAAGTTTCACAAAATATAATTTGGGGTTTGTGTACATTACATTACAGTATTTATGGAAAGACTATGAATGCACTATTATCACTTTAAAGAATACTTCTTAGTGCTAACATTGCTATTCATACAATTCTAATAGTGTTTGTTTACAATACATTTACATTTGTTATGCTTTTTAAGTTTATTTCTCAGAAAATGCAAGACGTGTGTAGGCTGATAAACGTGTGACATTCCACACCACATGGGCATTAATGAGTTAAATGACCTTCACTTCTATTCCGTAACACAGCAGCTTTCTAACTTTATATTTTAACCTCTTGCTTTAACAGCTTTCATTCAATAAGCAGTGTGCTGCCCAGTATTAAATAAAAATCCTGTTTTGTCTGTGATGCAAATTGTTTGCAACTAAAGTGGTATCATTGTTCATGTTTTTCATTTATATAAAGATTGTAAGATTGCCTTTGTCATATGTGAAAATTTAATAAAGATGTTTGGAAAAAAATCCTGTTTAAGTAATGAGTAAGAAGATATCAAGATCTCTCAGTAAGAAAAGGAATCAAAGGACATCAGCATTCTAAAAGATTATCACCACAGATAATGCATATAAACTCCCTGAATCAAATATGTATGTTAAGTTGAAATAAATACATCTGTTCTAGACCAGGCCCTATACTGTCTTCACCAATAAGCATACTGGAGAGTCCCTTATTAATTTCTCCAAGTCTTTTGGGTTTCCAATACCATGACATGAAAGGATTCCATTCACAAGTAAAAGGATGGTTAAAATTCATGAAATTAATGTTGTGTCAGGCTTTGTTCTTAGCCAAAAGTGCTCTTCGCAGCACCCGTAATATGCCCAGAACTGACTCCTCCTACAGTCCACATGAAGTTAAGTGCATTGGTAATTTATCTAAATATGACCGTAAATTTGTTTTTATGAAACCCATTGCTCCAACTACTACTACTGGAACTCTCTGGTTTTCTTTCTTCCACACTGCCCTTGATTTTGCCTGCAAATCTTGGAATCTTAAAGGTGCATAGATGCTTACTAGGCTAACAACCACAAGGGCCTTTTTTAAACCTAGCCATGCATTCCAAAACTTTGACAAGTTCTGGTACCCTTACTAAGTGTAAGCAGGGGCTTGGGAGATGAAACATTTACACAAGCAGGGGCCTGGGAGATGAACCATTTACAGGCTGTTTATGTCCATTAGAGACACAAGTGACAAACGACGGATGAATTTCCTGTTCCACATCCAACAAAGTTACACTTGAAATGGGTTAGGGAAGAACTATGTTTCACATGGATGGGGAGCCTGTTCCAGAGATGGGGTAGTCTCTGGGATACCTACCTGTCCCTACAACAGGCCCTATTTATTATCACAGGCAAGGTTTAGGTCTTTAGAATGGGTAATTCTGGTGATGCCTGTTTTGCGGATATGAAGGAGGTCTACCACAGTGGGCTCTGACAATGCCCTGTAAGTCAGGCATAGATTTCCCCTCAACTGCCCGCAGGAGACAGAATACAGCGATAGGGCCTTGAGGTGGTCTGCAAAGGACATGCTACTTATGCCTTGTATTCTTTTAGTGAGGAACCTCTGCGGATGTTCCAGTTGTTGGATATGCTTAGCTAGGTATACACCAAAGGGGGCATTGAACTCAATGACAGGTCTGCTGAATGCCTAATACAGTGGAACAATGATTTCCTTGGACCTAGATGTCATACCTTTGTTTATAAGTTGCACAACATACAATGATTTCTTCACTACTGTAGACATGTGATGATCAAAGGCTAGATTACTGTCTGTGTGTGTGCGTAAGTCTGACTACTGGGCCATCTCTAAGGGGTATGTTGTCAATATGATAGTTACCAGGGGTGGATGTCTCCCCAAAGGATACTATTATGAATTTCTTGGCATTTAGTTTGACTCAGTCTCTCTGTACGCAAGACACTAATTACTGGGTGTAGAAATTTTTGATCAATGATACTTTTGTTTTCTTTTCATGGACTACTACATCTGGTTTTCACACATCTATTTTTTGAACTGTTGGTAATGGGTGAAGCCCATGTGATATAAACTTCATTTTTTACAGTGCTTTGCAGTTCATGCTTCCAGCGTTGCTCGGCAACTTCATTATAATGTTTGCACAATCCCCAATGGAACAATCTTGACACATTATTATACCTTATACATTTCAGTATACAGGCCCTTCTGCCATTAGTACATCACATCCAGCAACAAGATGTGCGACTGTTTCCAATTCTGTTTTACAAAACCTGCACTTGTCTGTTTCTTCGACATATTCAATGGACTTTATAGACCAACGTGTATGTAGTTCACTATCCTGGGCCGCCAATATTAACCTTTCATCTTTTGCTTTAAATTCACGTCTTCTTAACCATTCCTGCATTAGATCATGATTGACATGAGGTTGTTCAAGGAGTTTTCTGTACTTGCAGCTATATTTATGCATTTTCCACATTTCTTACCTTCTCATCTGATCCTTCACCTTATATTTTTTTCTTTTGTAATTTGGCACATTCAGTTGCTGCCTGATTTTTACCTGTCTCTAGTTTGATCTCCATTCCCACTTGGCACCAATATGCTTCAGCTAAACTAAGCAGGGAAGTCATGTTAGACCTATTCTCCTCATGTTTTAAAACCTTCACTGTTTGGATCTTGTGAGGTCAGCAGACATGTATGAAATCCTATGATTGCAGATCTATACATGTAATCAATTTTGAGGAAGCCCATACCTCCTTCAGACTGGAGAATACATAATCTTGGTATACACTAATTTTTGTAAATCATTTGATAAACATTAAGCATTTTTCTTGTTTTCCTGTAAAAATGATCCACTACCTTTGGGGTCAATTACCCCAAAACTGCAAGTTAGAACAGGAAGAGCAAATTGGTTTACAACTTGGACTTTGTTCCCAGATGTCAGGGCTGTTTTCAATAATAATTTTAGTCTTCTAAAATATTAATTACTAAGTTTTATTCACATTTGTTCATGTTTTATTGCAGATCCCTTCATCAGTTCCTAAATATGTATACACTCCCTCCTGTTCATATTCTTTTATATCACATTCCTATCTCAGACTGATATTTTCTTGGTGCTGCAGCTTTCCTGCTTTAAATATGTTTCTTTTGCACATTTATCAAGACTAAATTATATTTTTGTACCATCTGAGAAAGTTTTGGTCACTTACAGTTGTTGTGCTTTCAGTTCCTCATCTGATGAGCTTACACCGTTTTAAATCATCCACAAAAAGAAGATGAAAAGTCTTTACACTTTGTTGTTTTCTGGGAGCCATAATATCTGGTCCTTCTTTCCCAAAGTGAAAATTAGAGATTGCTGCTAATTGGACTTGAATGGTTGCTGCAGCTGCTCCCTCATTAAAAAGATTAGTCAAACATTCTAGAATGGATGATAAAAGTGCTGAGTACGGATCAATATGATTCTGTGAGGCCCAGACTGAAAATATTTTCCATTTGCTGAGGTATAGTGTTCCTGTAGATGTCTTATGAGAAGAAATCAGAATGTGTTGGACTTCTGGGGTAAACTTGTGTAGCCTGGCTATGTTTGGAACCTGAGCTGCCATGCTGTCAACTAGAGGGAGTGAAGAGATGGATGGAGGGCCCCCGACGAATGGGTCAGAAGATCTGGCACCGGGTCCAGAATCCAAGGCTTCTCCTGAAGATGAGGCCTCAAGAAGGGGAACCAGATTTGATGAGGCCAGTAAGGGGCTATCAGAATTAAGGTCCTTCCCAAAGTGCTGGCTTTCTGAAGAACTTTGAGTATTAGAGAAAAGGCATATAGGAGACCCGGGGCCAATCGTGCACAAGTGCATCCCTTGGGGATTCCCCCAATGGGGGAATTAAGGCAACAAAGCTGCTGCATTTTGTGTTCATGGATGTGGCAAAAAGATTGCAGCAAGGCTGGCCCCATCTGCGAAAAATCATTTCCGCTACTTCTTTCTTTAGGGACCACTCGTGTGGCATCAAAATTTCTCTGCTGAGTTTGTCCGCTATCACGCTGGATTTCTCCAGGATGTGCATTGCTACCAGAAAGCGTTGGGAGGATGTCGCCCACTGCCAGGGCCTCTCGATAAAGGGGATCAGATCTGGTTACTCCTTGTTTATGTACCATACCACTGACATGTTTGTCTGTTTACATTACAATCGTACCTATTGGAAGAGAGCCTTGGAATGCTTGCAATGCCATCAGCACTGATCTCATCTCTAGTACATTGATGTGCAAATGAGCCTCGTGCTCCTGCCAAGTGCCTTGGGCTGTTCTTCCCTGATAATGCCCCCCACCCTATCTGGGAAGCGTCCGTGGTCACTTTAGCTACCAGAGTAGGGGGAATAAAAGATCGACCTGCCGTTACTTGATCGGAGTGAAGCCACCAATGAAGGTCTCTCTTATAGGATTCCGTTAGCATTAGCCAATGCGACATAGGAAGCTCTTGCATGGACCATTGGGTGAATAGAAGCCACTGAAGGATTCTCATATGTAGTCTTGCCAGCGGGATTACATTTATTGCTGCTGCCATTGTCCCCAGAACCTTTGGGACTGTCCTTGCTTGAACCTTGTATTTGAAGAAGAGATCCCAAATTTGAAGTCAAAGGGCCTGCACCCTGTCTCGTATAAGTCTGACTATCATATTTTGGTATCCAACTCTGTGCCTATAAAAACAACATGTTTTAATGGCAATAAGACAGACTTTTCGTAATTTACTGAAATCCCTAGTTGCGCACAGAATTTCAAGGTTGTATCTCTTGCCTGTATGAGTAGATGCTTGGTGGTGATTATTGTATGTCTGTAATAATTTTAGTTTAAAAAAAAAACACCATTAATCTATTGTTTTAAAAAAAAAAAGTAATTTTATTAAGGTATGGTACCTTTAAACGTTTTTTAGTCATTTTATTGGGTAGTTAATTAACAGCATATTTAAATGTACTGGTGAAATATCTTCAAAAATTCTGATGAAGTCCCACTGGATGGGGATGAAAGCGCTCAATCTATGGTCTGTGTATTTTAAAAAAATTTATTAAAGTTCGGTTTTATTTTTGTCATTCGATCCTCCTGAATTCAGTGCATTTTTTTTTTATTTATTGGTTGATGGTCACTGTGGTTGCCAAAATTGTTTTTTCGTGGTAGTTCTCTAATTTAAATGAACTGACCTTAACAATTCCTAAAAGAGAAAAACAAGAGTAAGAACAGCCCTCGCTATTAAGAGTCTTACGGTGGAGGCTGGGATAAGGACAATAAGGCCTAGGTGGAAGATGACGACGGCCAACAGCAGAAAAACAGGCACAACAAAGTGGAAATAGACTAGCACAATTACTAGTTATCTAGATCAGCAATAGTGAAGAATAGGCAACTTCCAACAATAGTGATTATAATAAAAAAAAAAAAAAAAGAGTATACATAGCCAGAGCCAGTAGAACGAACACCTGATCTCTCCCTAATTTCTTTTCCCACAACCTCATCATCTAATCTCCCGTCACAAGACTCCTCTCCTCCAACTTAGAACACACAAACCTCTAATCACACTACACCGAGCATTAGTACCCTACCTCTACTCTCCTCACAACAACCTCTACACCACCAGTTTAATCTCTCTCACATCCCCACCTCCTACATAAAAAAACTTCTTTCAGAATTAAAACACTGTTCAAACTCAGCTGACAAAATACCTGCCAAGTTTCTAAAACTTGCTGCTGATGCAGTGGCTTACCCCTTTAGTATTCCGATCAACAGATCAGTCCTAGAATCATACGTCCCTTCTCTATGGAAAAAAGCAATCATCCTTCCTCTGCACAAAGGTGGGTTCTCAACCGATGTCTCTAACTTACGTCCTATGGCTATACTCTCCCCTATCTCAAAGATCCTTGAAAAATGCTTGCAAAAACAACTGTTAGACTATCTCCTTAAGAACAACATTCTCTCCTCCTCTCAGCTTGAACTTCCCCACTACTTGTCATTCCTTCAGCTCTCGAGTACTCATAAGCTAATTTACAAACCACAAGACTGCGCCACACTTAACTCACTACTCACCGCTCCCTATTCCCCTGCTAGACCACTGCGATCTTAACAGCAGCAGCTTCAAGTCTATAAACCCATATTAACAGCAGGACAGTTACTATACTCTTGGACCATAGCAAAAAAAAAATGGAACAACCTACCAACATCCCTCCGCCTCCAACATAATCCTAGGAACTTTAAAACTGCTCTTCATAACTACTACTTCTCCAACTGGATATGTAACTGCTTAATTTCATCTTCGGCCATTACTTAATGTGAACATTAAACCTGTTTAGTCCATCTTTCTACCCTTCTGTTTTTTTGTCTCCTATGCACCAATTCTTTTTTCTTCTCGTATGCGCTAATACTTCTAATCTGGTACCTAATTTCTACTCGTAAAATTACTAGTCTCACCTCTCCTATTACCACTCATCTCCAGTTCCTTAGCCTTCCTCTCTCTAACTAACATTCCACTTCTACTTCTTCATATATTCTTGTTTAGCATAACTTCTCTGTCTTGTTCAACTTGTATTAACTTTACAGTCCATGTAGTCCTTGTATTTGTTTAATGCCTGATGGATCTGCCCAAACCAATTACTTCTTTGTCATGAACATATGTTCCTTACTTGTCTTTTGAGTTTAACCTTTTGTATAATTGTTATGGAAACTATTCATGTATATATTAACTGCCATTTAAAATTTTCTTATATCTATTCTTGTATGTTCAACTTGGAGCTTTACTCCTCGGGCCTCCACCAAAAATGGGCTTTCATTGGCCCAGTGGACTTTCCTGGTAATCAAATGCCAATAAATAAATAAAATCTTGTTTAGCGACAAACAAGATTTGGGGAGCTTTCCTAGTGCACAAGAGATGCCCCCTCGCAATCTGACAGATTTAGAGTGCTTTTGCAAGGAAGAGTGGGCAAATATTGCCAAGTCAAGATGTGCCATGCTGATAGACTCCTACCCAAGAAGACTGAATGGTGTAACTAAATCAAAAGGTGCTTCAGCAAAGTATTAGTTTAACGGTGTGCACACTTATGCAACCAGCTTATTGTATGTTTTTTATTTTTTTATATTTTTTCCCGACAGATTTGTTTTTCAATTGAATTGTACAGGTTATAGGTCACATTAAACGTGGGAAAAGTTTTGAAATGATTTATTGTGGTCTCATTTTTTTAGATCACAAAAACCTGGCATTTTAACAGGGGTGTGTACACTTTTTATATCCACTGTACACAATTTCTCTCTCATCCTCAATAGTCCAGTCTATCATCTTTACATCTCTTTTTGTCTCGTCAGCGTTTGTGAACTACTACTTCCTCCTACAACAGGGTGGCCATCCTTCCCCTGACCCTGGCCTAACCCCATTGAAGGAATGTTTCAGTGTCTTGAGGATTCTACATTGCCATTTTTTTCTAGTCTTGGCACCAGTGCACCTACCAGGATTGGACACTTATTCTAGGACTTCTGCACCCAGCTGTATCTTTTATTTTTTTTATCTACTTCTGTCCATAATATATGTTATATAAAATGCAGTCTATATATCAGTGTCATTTTAGTGAGATTTTGTAAAAACAGGGTCCACCCCGTAAAGGTACTCAACAAGTCTTGAGGATGAATTCAGTTCCAGCAATACTAATCTCCTTTGCTTGCTAATTTTATCTCTTCATTTGGACCCTATATAACCTCTGAAATATCAGTTAAACCCACAACTTTAGAACAGGTCCCTACATATTTCTCTAATCTATGAATCCTTGGCATCCAAGGGCCACCTCAAACCAGATCAGTACTGGTAAATGTATTCTAAATGCCCATATATATCAGTCCTTCTTGGAACAAATTTCCCTTTAAAATGTACGTGGTGGGAAGCAAACATTAAAAGCAGTAACTTCAATTTCTCATGCAAAGCCTTGCATTTCTGCATAATATCCATTATAATCAATATTTCCTTTACCATATCAGATCAACATTCCAATATAAGCAGCATTATTCCTCTTTTACATGGTCCTGAAAAAACTGAATCTACGCTTTCTGTCAAAATCCTTGGACATGTCATACTTTTGTTCATCTAAATACATTTGTTTCAAAGATGGACAGGATTAGTTAGCCCATTCACACTCCCTATAAACACACACATCCTATATCAATTAACCTGCAACCACCTTTAGAATTAAAACACTGCTAGCATTCTGACTTTAATAAATCTCCACTGACATAAAACATCAGCAGATAAGTATTTTAAATTTAGTTTTTGCACTTTAGAGGATTATGATTGGGTCACTGATCATAACCTGTTTATCATGTATTCGAGACATGAAATTAACCTCGAGTGAAGCTCAAGAGGTGAATATTGGCTCCATGTTGAGTGCAAATAATTTAAGGTTATGATCAATGACACAAATGTAATTTTTTATTCTGCATGGAGCTTTATATGCTCCGTGTACTACTAGCTACGGGGGGGGATTGCTAAGTATTGTGCTGGTTTTCAAAGCCATAAAACACTTGGTGGACACTGTCAGAAAGGCAAGGTAATGCACTCAGTTATATCTGCACTCACCTCCATGCCTCAGCGCAGATTTTCACAGAATGCTCAGACTACAGCATCATATTTGGTCTGTTCCTCATATCATCTGTGTTTTTTTGGATAAACTACCTGAAGTCACTAAATAATGACACACATTTGAGTTTCAGGATTCATATACTTCAGAAAATTCTTCCTAACACATCCTGTAATTCTAGTCACTTATTAAGTTTATCACAGGAAGTTAGGGGCACGTTATCTGTACATTCAGCAGGCAGAAAAATTTTTTTTTCTCTGCTGTTGTCATATGATGGTCAGTACAATCAGATTATACTGCCGTGTGCCAGACCCAAGCTTAACAATTTAAGCAAGGGTTGCTTAACAATTATAACTGTCAGGTCACATGACACTAGTGCTTAACTGATTTGTCTTTTTCCAAATATCACAGCGTAATCACCATACTCCGTGCACTATAAAATATTTAGGAGTACTGCTGATGCATTTTTAATTTATTGCATTTTTCTGCACTTTATCACTGACCTTACTTCTGTTTCCTCTCCACTGCAGTCATTTAAGTGTGTGTTTCTAAGTAGTTTGTTTGACCTATCTGAATTCACTTTGGACTAAATGTAGAGTGGTTTTACATTAAGAAAGCCTGGGACTGCATTTCTAGTGGCAGAAGAAGGTAGGCAGCTTAGTTTGTTTGATTGGTCAAAGGGCTAGTATTCAATGCCTCTATAAATTTCACACATTTACACAGCTCTTGGCTCATTTCCATAGAGCTCTCAAAAACACTTGGCATCCACACCACTGTTTCCCGAGTGTCTGGGTTTTATCCAGTGCCATCCTAGTACAGATAATTAATTTTTTGCACTTTAAGTTATTCTTTAAGTTATTCTGGAGGCCTCATCTGTCTGAGTTGGAAATCCCACAGGAAGACTAAGTGAGAGTGCTTGATTCGTCAGAGAGCTATTTGCATTGCTTAGTCATTTTTTTCTGCCTCTATACAGCTGGAGCATTTGTGTAATGCTGCTCATCATGCAGCAGTGGTTAGAAAGTACAGTTGTACACACTTACCATAAATGTAGATGGTCGAGTGCATTCACTGTTGCAGTCATTACATTTGGGTAATCTGCTGGCAGGTTGCCCTCAGTCGGCCTGATTAACAAAGTCTTGGGTCCTGCATCAGTTGCTGTCCCTTCTTCCATGATGTCAGGTCGTCAGGGGTATAAAACATACAGCCGACACCATTACATCAGTATTTCTTGCCCCAGATGTCAGGTGCCCCCCAAATAGGGAGCAAAATATATATATATATATATATATATATATATATATATATATATATATATATATAATTAAAAAAAAACAAACATATACCTCCAAACAAAAGCAAATACACCAAAAAGGCTTTTAAGCATAGTAAAAGAAAGTCTTGGTATAGTAAGAGAAAAACAGGGGGCTGGAGGGAGGGTAACTAGGACTGCAACAGTGAATACACTCGAACATCTACATTTATGGTAAGTGTACACAACTGTACTATGTTCATCGTGTTTCACTGTTGCAGCCATTACATATTGGTAGATTCCCAACGCTATGGTTGGGAGGATTGATTTATACAGTATTAGGACCAGCTATAAGGCCCTGCAAAACAGCAGTGGCAAAGCCAGCTCTGGATTTAGAGAAAATTAGTAAGTGGTAATGCTTGGTGAAAGTATGAACTGAACTCCAGGTAGCAGCTTCTAGAATATCCCTTGTTGGAACACCTCTGAGAAAGGCTGTTGAAGTAGAAGCAGCCCTGGTGGAATGAGATCTGATCCTCTGGGGGACAGGTTTTCCATGGTGCTTATAACAGAAATTAATACAATGACTTATCCATTTAGAAATGGTTTGCTTTGAAATAGCCTTCCCCTCTGCCCCTGCAGCAAATGCTTCCAGCAGTTGTTCAGATTTTCTTTGAGATTTGGTCCTGTCCAAGTAGAATCTAAGTTGTCTGTGTACATCCAATGAATGCAGAATCTACTCCCCCTTGTTCTGTGGATTGGGAAAGAAAGTTGACAAATGAATGGACTGATTAAGAGCCACACTGGATACCACCTTGGGCATGAATGATGGATTGGTCCTGAGTGACACCCTGTCTGCATGAAAGATGATGAAAGGCTCCACTGCCATAAGGGCCTGTAATTCAGATATCCTTCTAGCTGAAATGATTGCTAAAAGGAAGGCTGTTTTCCAGGAAGGAAAATTTAAGTCTGCAGTAGCAGCTGGCTCGAAAGGAGGTAGAGTGAGTTTCTCCAATACAAAGTTAAGGTCCCAGGCAGGGGTTGGAGCTCTCCTGGGTGGTCTCAAGTTTTTGGTCCCTCTGGGATACTGCTTTACAACATGATGAGAGAAGAGCGGGGGGTTCTGTGTTGTAATGAGCTGAAACGGCTGAGGCATGGATTTTTATGGAAGAAAAAGACAGGCCCTTGTGAAGCATCTCAGTTAAGTATTGCAAAATCTGAGGTAAACTGGGCACTGCTGTGCTCATCCCTTGAGATTGATTCCAGGCACAGAATCTTTTCCATTTGTCAGCATAAGATTTTCTAGTACTAGGTCTTCTCGCCTCCAAAATGACATCCATCACAGGTTTGCTGAGGGATGCTAAGTGGGAATTTAAGTGATTAGCCAAGCTGCAAGATTCAATGTTTGGAGCTGGGGATGCAGAATTTGGTTCTCCTGCTGAGACAGTAAGGAAGGTGTCTGAGGCAGGTGCCACGGTGAAATGTGTGACACACTGCGCAGGAGTGGTTACCAGTGTTGGCGAGGCCAGTCTGGAGCAATTCAAAATCATTTTTGGTTTGTCCTATTTGACTTTTATTAGAACTTTGGAGAGCATTGGGTGAAAGGCATAGACTGATAGGTTTTTCCAGCTGAAGGACAGGCTTTTTTGTGATGAGTTCTTGTGCAAAATTTGTCTCAACTGGTAGTTCTGGGGTGAGGCAAAAAGATCTATGTCTGGGCTCCCCCATTTGCGTGTCAACATGTTGAAAATCCGTGGCTCCAGTTTCCATTCGTGTGGGTCCATGAGACTTCTGCTTAGTTTGGCTGCCAGAACATTCAGCTTTCCTGGCAGGAATTGAGCTTGTAGTTGTACTTGGTAGATCAAGGCCATGTTCCACAATGCCATGGCTAGTCTGCAGAGGGGGCAGGAATGTGTACCCCCCTGCTTATGTACCACATAACCGTGGTGTTGTCCGTCTTTATCAGTAACTGTCCTGGATGAAGGCAGTCCTTGAAATCTGTCAGTGCATTCTGTACAGCTAGCATTTCTTTTTGATTGATATGAAGGTGCATTTGATTTGGGCTCCATTTGCCCTGCACTTCCCTGCCAGATCAGCCCCCCCCCCCCATGCATAGTCTGATGCATTTGTAGTTAGGGTTTGGGCGGCAGGGGGTGGTGTGAATGGCAGTCCCTTGTTTTGGTGGCAGGCCTCTGCCCACCATAGGAACTCTAGGTGCAGGCAAGGTATGATATGAATCATTGTTTCCAGGCTGTGACAATGATGACTCCATAAACTTTTTAAGTACCACTGAAGTTTCCTCATATGCAGTATTGCATATGGAATTAGAAGAATGCAGGAGGCCATGAACCCCAAGGTTTGCAGTATTTGCCTTGCAGATAGCAGGGTTTTTATGGCCATCTGTTTGAAGTAAGTCACCAAATGAATTTGCTTTTCTGGCGTAAGGAAAGCCATCTGGGGCAGTTGTACTCAAGCTTGCACCCAGGAATGTAATTTTTTGAGAGGGTACCAGTTGAGATTTCTTTTCATTTATGGTGTACCCTAGACAGGTTAGGACTCTTTTTACAAATGCCAGATGTTTTAGAAGAATGTCCTGGTTTCCTGCCTGAATTAGACAATCATCCAGGTATGGATATATTTGAATATTTCTTTGCCTGCAAAATGCAATTACTGGAGCCAGGCACTTTGTGAATACCCTGGGTGCAGTAGACAAGCCAAAGGCCAGTGCAGAGAACTGATAATGCATGCAGCCTGCTTTGAAGCGTAGGTATCTTCTGCAAGATTCCCTGACTGGGATATGCAGGTAAGCCTCTTTTAAATCTAGAGTTGCCAACCAGGCATCCTTGCCTAGCATAGGAAGTAAATGGTGAAGAGTCAGAATCTTGAATTTTGGAATGTTCAGAAAGGTGTTTAGAGTAGACAGGTCCAGAATTGGACACCATGATTTGTCTTTTCTGGGTACCAGGAAAAGTCTGGAATAGAAACCTTGTCCCTTTTCCTCTTCTGGTACTAGTTGAATAGCCGCCATGTTTAGGAGTGAAGGTACTTTTTTCTGAGCCTCTGCCCACTGATTTGGGGGCAGGTCTGGCCACCCGTTTGGAGTTGGCAGCGTGTGGAAATGAAATCTGTATCCCTGGGACACTATATTTAAACCCCATTTGTCCTGGGTTATAAGTTGCCAGTTTCTTGAATGAAGAGCCAGTTTTCCTCCCTAAGGGGCGGCTAAGAGGTAAGTGCTTGGTAATTTTAAAGGGAAGTCATTGAGACTGTTTACCACAGGGTGGTGCCTTGTTATTTCCAGATTTGGAAGTGGAAGCACCCCATTGCTTAGTTCTGAAAGTCCCTTGGGACTGAAACCTGGTGCTTTTGGAATGTCTGGGTTTGGCTGGAGTGGCACTGGAAGGAGTTGGAAAGGACCAGTTCTTAGTAGGCCAGTGCCTACTAAATCTAGGAGGTTGTACTTGTAAGAAATCTGTCACAGTTTGCATAGATTTAGCTTTATCTTCCATTTTTTTTAGAACTTCTTCAGCCTTATTGCCAAACAGGTGGTCCTGCTGTAAAGGAGCATCCAAAAGTTTTGCTTCAACATGATCAGGCAGAGATTGCTCCTTAAGCCAAGCATGCCTTCTAAGAACAGACCCAGTAACAAGCAGCCCTGCAAGAGGCCTCTAAAAAATCAAAACCACATTGCAAAGTATGTTTGCCAACTTGTTCAGCTGAATGCAATTAATCCTGTAAATCTTTATTCTCCACACAGTCAGAATTCAACATAATTTTCTGTTTAAGCAGTCCCATGATATGCTGTTGATATTTTAGCATATGGAATTGACAGTTTAAAGCCCTGATTGCTAAGGTTGCAGAAGTATAAACCTTTTTATCCCATCTATCCAGCGCCCTGGAGTCTCTATCAGAAGGGGTAGGATTTTTAGCAGTAGAAGCCTTAATGCCCTTGGGCCCCTGAGAAATGGTTTCAGGGTCCGCAACAGGAACTTGTGGGAGGCAGGAACCCTGTAGTACCTTGTCTGGTTTGCTAGGGGCTGGAGGCATGGAATCAGGGGCCATACTAGATTCCGAAAACACATCAACAATGTCTAGTGCAGGAGGTATAGACAAAGGCCTATGCTGAGGAAGAAGAAGGAAATCCCTAAACCTCTTTTTTGGATTCAGAGAAATCCTGACTTTCCCAGTGGAAATGCTCCCTTAAGGTATGTAAAGTTTCCCTAAAAGAGAAATCCTCAGGCGGAGGGGCAGCGGGAACGGAATCCTCTGCATCAGAGTCCTCATAAGTAGGTATGAACAAATCCAGATCATTAGAAGAGTCAGAAGAAACAGAGTCTTGCTCAGAAGATTCATAGTCAAGTTCAATCCCAGGCCTCTTGGGGGGGGGGGGGGGGTTTGACTATCCCTGATTAAAGTAATTAAATCTTCAGTCATTTTGATCATTAGTTTTTTTAGGCACAGGGGCCTGAACATGTGGCCTGGGCATTGGTTTTTTAGACACAGATCGAGATTTAGGCCTTAGTACTGAAGTTGGAGATGGTTTAATATGCAAGTCTGTAGGCCTGAATACACCCTCAGAAGCTGGTGACTGCTCAGCGGCTCCGGACCCATCCAAGGTAGAGACATCCGCGGGTTCCATATGTGAACCATTTCGCGACATACCAGACTCTGAATGGGTCTCAGTAGAGGCATGCGAGTCAGAAGTAGCGGGTATCAGGGGCTGCGAAAGCACCTCACTGAGTACTGGCGAACTGGCGAATGGCTTAGGAGAAGCGTCGTCGGCAGTTCTGGACCTCAACGGCCTGTCTCTTTTTCTTTGCGGTTTTACACTATTCCGGTAGTCAGATGGCTAATCGACGTCATTTCTGGATAATTAAACCGAGAGACGAAATATTTAGAAGCAAAAATGTACCGACGACGGATAGTGCGCTGATTAAATAAAGCACAAAACCGACAGCAAGGTACGTTGTGGTCAGGGCCTAGGCAAGGAATACAGTACAAATGAAAATCCTTATGAGGTATTTTGCTTCCCACAAGTAATACAATTATTAACTTTTACTGACATCGATAAGCAGCAAGAAAAAGATTCCCCAATGGGGTACTTAGCTTTTAGTTGAAGACTTCGGTTCTGAAACTCGAAAACGAAAATTTCAGGAGTCTGCCAACCGGCACTTGCGAACTGCTTCTGCTTCGGGCACCGCATGGCAAGTAAGACTGATGTAATGGCGTCGGCTGCATGTTTTGTACCCCTGACGACCTGACGTCATGGAAGAAGGGACAGCAACCGATGCAGGACCCAAGACTTTGTTAATCAGGCCGACTAAGGGCAACCTGTCAGCAGATTACCCAAATGTAATGACTGCAACAGTGAAACACGATGAACATATGCCCTGTATGAACGCAGTCATTCAGAACTGAAATTTTCCATAAAAAGTACCCCTGAAATTTCAACAGTACTTAGCTGTGCAAAGGAGTACCCTTCCATGACTTTGGTCTTTATACTCCTATAGTAAACCAAGTTAGCTAGCTGTAAAACCCACACTGTACCATTCTCTTGTAAAACAAGAAATAAGGATCTGTAGTCATGTACATGAACTTCGCTGATATCTCTGCATCCAGCCTGGTGACTATGAGCATGCTGAGGCAATGCAGCAATTGTCTCATATTTACAGACAACCACTTAATTCTTAAACAAACTGATACGGTGTGTGAGAAAATTGTTACATAATGTCACTGGAGGCAAGGATCTCACATACAAAACACGCATAACAACAAACAGGATGTCAGTAACTAACACAAACACAGAGACGCACCTCAGACAGTGCGGACCAGACACAACAGTCACACGTATGGCTCTTAAATGTAATCTCCCTAAACCACATGGACTTTCCAGACATAGCACAAACAAAAAGTATTCTCAGTAATCTTTAGACCATTCTATAAAATCAACACCCAACATGACACACATGGCCACTGTATCTAAGCTTCTAAGCCCATAAGGCACACCACCACACAACCCAATATTTTGGTTACAAGTAACTCCATTATAAGATACACAAATGTCCGTCTCACTAGGCTAGGTACAGAGACGGTCACTGTCATCTGTGTGATCTTTCTTATCCTGGCCCCTGACAGAGGACAATGATATAGGATGGAGACCTTCTCTTTCTAACCTGGAAACAAAACAGAAAGGACACCTAACTCAGCCTGTGCCTTGGGCAATGCCCTCAGCATCTCTTTTGTCTACATGCAAGACAAGACTGTGGAAGGATTTGGAAGAATGATCACACACAGTAAGTTCTAGATCATAGATATCTTGATTGCTAATTTCACTGAGCAGAAATTGCTTACACGCAATGAGAACAGTACTGAACTACCATAACTTCCCATTGAGAAACAACTGGGAATGAAATTTTGCTAGCACTATCCCTGTCCAGCCTTGTCTTCAGGACAGCCACATGGAAGGGCTTTAAGCACAGGAGAAGAAGCTGCATTCCTAAATGAATCACTGTTACAAGTCTTCCTCTTCTCTTTCCTGTCTTTTGGTATGGTCGAAGAGTCCGTAATTAATGACCCTTTTAAATGAGCTCAATCTTTCGCATTCTTTTTTTCTTGTAAAGTTCTCAGACCAAACTTATTAGAAATCTCACAAATGCTCCACACCTACACACACATGCAGAGAGCCTGGATTTCTTCAGAGAGAATTCCATGTTCACATGTACTGCATTTGTGGAACTGGGGGTCTTTCCTTTCTCCATACTAAAAATATTTCATGCAATCATGAAACACCAAAAAATAAACAAAAACTAAACATAACTACCACAGGATGGAAAAAAATGTTTTAATGCTGAAATTGCCAGAAGGCACTAAAACAAAATGACAATCTGATGGGAGGAAGGGAGGAGCAGTGAAATTGAGACTACTGCTGGTGTATGACTGAACTAGAGTTTGGATTTCTTAGTTTAAGGTTCAGATATTTCCATTACTTTTATTTATTTTAAATTTGTGCTTCTTATATTAGTCTGTTCTGTGTAAATTTTGTTTTACCTTAAAAGTTTTTTTATCTTGGAGTTTTACAAGTTCTTGGCTAGGGTCAGTTAGAATAAAATATTTTCCATTCACTGACTGAAAAGGAGTTAAATAAGTAAACCTGTGTAGATGAACATCTACGGTTATGGTAAGTTAAATAGAAAAATGTTGCAGTACTAAGTCATGAGACTTGCTGCTGTGCAGTAGTCCATGGCTGACCAAAGTACCAGAGTCTTGGAGTTCATCAGCCTTCTGACGTCACAATATCAATGGTATAAGAGGTATGGTGGCTGAAACCATCTTCAGGTCTTTCTTGCCTGAGAGCCTGTGGTTCAAGGTCCTTGGATAAAGCGCAACCTCCACAAGTAGGCCATTGCCCTGGGTTAGGAAGCAGAGGATTTACTGGGGTAGGGACGATAGAGGACAGGGACCCAGTACCAACTCTAAGGTTGAGAAAAGAAAAGAAAAATCAAGACGAGGAAGGAGGGTGGAAAAAGAGTACTGCAATACTGATCTACTCAAATATCTACAGTTACTTTAAGTTATCGCTCAAAGTACAACGTTCACCATAGTCAATGTTGAAGTACTAGGTCTTGGGAAGATTCCCAAGCTTCTTTACTGAGGGAGGTTGGCAGGTACCTCTGTCCTGGGACAGCAGGTTGTGGAGGATGGCTAAGGTAAATATAGCCTTAGCCCTGGATATGGTCTCAAGACTGTAGTGCTTGCTGAAGTGTGTAGAGAGGACCAGGTGTCTGCTTCTAAAACAGTCTGAATAGGGGCTCCTTTTAGGAAAGCAGTTGTTGTGGCTTTTACCTTAGTGGAGTGGGTTTTAATCTTGTCAGGGGGCTGCTTTCTATGTTGTGTATAACAGAAAATGTAAATGGGTTTCTACCCAGTCAGACTTTCTTGATAATCAAACGTCAATAAATAAATACATAGTTAGTAATCCAATTAGATAAGGTTCATTTGCCTACTAGTTTTCCTGGTTTCCAATCTGCAAATACTACTAAAAGCTATTCAGCTTGCTCTGGAAATTTTGATCTGTGGAGGTAGAATCTTAATTGTCTGTGCAAGTCCAGAGAATGGAGGATTCTTTCTCCATTGTTTTGGGGGTTTGGGGAGGAACACATGGAGACAGATGGCCAGATGAAAGGAAATATATGAAACCAGCTTTGGCACAAAAGTGGGACTGGTTCTCAGGGTAACACTGTCTTAATGAAAAATGAGGAATGGCTCCATGCACATTAGTGCTTTTAACTTGGAGATGCACCTTGCTGAGGTTAGTACAACCAGCAGGGCAGTTTTTCATGACAGTAGTATGAGTGGGATTGAATATGCTGGCTCATAATGAGAGAAGGTAAGTGTTTCTAGTGCACAGTTCCAATCTCAGGTGTGCGACAGTTCCCATCTGGATGGTCTGAGATATAATATCTCTTTCAGGAATTCTTTCACATAGGATTGAACACAGACTAGAGGGGACATTACCAAGCATGCAGAAATAGATGATGTGTGGACTTTAATGCTGTAGTAGGAAAGTACTTGTTTGTGCAGTAGAGAGGTATTCTGCTGCAAAGTCGCTTGACTGAGTGTAACTCTCTTAGCTTTCTATAGACTGAGAACCTTTTCCACTTAGCCATGTATGACTTCCTGGTAGTCTGTTTCCTACCTTTTTTTCAAGACAGACAGGACATGCTGGGAAAAGGGCAGTCCGGATGCAATTAGTTTAGGGATTTCAGTGCAAAAGAGACTACAGTGTACGCCTCTTTTTCTAGACTATCCAATGCCCTGGACTCTATGGAGTGAGAATCTTCTCAAAGTTCTTCCTTTCAGACTACTGCCATGATGATGGAGTCCACTGTCAGAGATTTAGCCAAAACTGCCTGTCCTTTGGAGGCCTGAGTATCCTATTTGGTTTCCTGAGGACAAAATCTTAAATGTCCAGTTCCTGCCATAATCTCCAAGCTGCTAGGTCTATAAAAGTTTGTCATCCGGAGGCACCACCCAGGATGTAGATGGTGATGAACAATTTTGAACTGGAGGGAAAATAGATGCACAGGCCATGGTCCCCTCTGACACACAAGTTCCAGGACACTGCCAAAAGAGGCATCCCCCAGAGAGTATAGTGGGGAACTCTTTCAATTTTCAGAGTCAGAATCTGAGGTAGGAGACTACAAAGAGTACTTTCTTTTGCACACCCACTTTTTTGGTGCATCATGGGGGACTTCATCTGACTCAGAAGACTGAAGCTGTTGCAGCAGTGGGATGAAACTTACTGTTTAGGTGTAATCATTGAGCTATTGAAGAGAAGGTGGAGGCAAGATAGAAAAGGGAGTCTCTCAGTAGATCCAATCCTGGGGGAAGCCTGTGTGAAGACTCTAGATGGGGAACCAACCATCCTCCCTGACACCTGAAAGGCCAAACCAATCTCTGAATGATCCTAAGACCCCACTTGAGTCAATGGATTTGAACCTCCTTTTGAAGATCTGGAACCAAATGCAGGAGGAAGCTCTGGGCTCAAGATACTGAAGGGATTTAATGCAGGGCCAGGAACTGAGAAGCAAAAGTCCAATAACCAGGATAAGGGCAATGGAGCGGTAACAAATGGATCCAAGGGTGGCAACACGGTAATCAGCATGATAACTTGGACTGGGGCCAAAACAGTCGGATATAGAAAGCTTTGTGTCAAAGCTATCTGGGAAGACTGCATTGAGAACACAGATCCAGGGATGAAGAACAGATCCCAGCACACCTGAGCTGAAGCCCAGACCAGTGAAAGAACAGAGATCATGGTAAAATGTGAGGATTAGATCACCTTCGGAGAGGAGGGCATTGGAATAAAAATAGTTATGTAAAAATCTTACCATAATAATAGATATCCTTCCTTCTCTGTTGCAGTATTCTTTACATGAGGGAGTTCTCCGCCGTAGGCGACGCGAAGTTAGCCAGTATTCAAAAGGTCTTTTACTACTATAGGGTGTGTGGTACACTGCACGTAGACTGCTCTCATATGTTGGCCATAAAAGTGATGTACGTATGCACCTACCTCAGAACTCAATGCACCAGGAGGAAAGCCAGCCTAAGGAAAGTATGATATGACCATCCAAGGAAAAGAAACAAACACCCAGGGGAAAGGAGGGATTGGAATACTGCAATACAGAAGAGAAGGACATCTATTGTTATGGTAAGATTTTTACACAACTATTCGATGTCCTTCTATTCATCTGTTGCAGTATTCTGTACATGATGAAGAATACGAAAGCTTATGAGGAGAGGGTGCAGGAAGAAGCAGCTGAGCTCTCTAGAAAGGCATGGAGTATGGCTCTGGCAAAGCCTGCCCTAGACTTAGAAATGCCATCCAATTTGTAATGTCTAGTGAAGGTATGCACAGAAGTCCATGTAGCCGCTCAAGAATATAGCTAGTATCAAATCCTTTGAAGAAAGCAGCTGATGAAGCTACAGCCCTAGTGGAATGGGCCTTTAAAGAAGCAAGGGTCTTACCATGCTTCACATACCAGAACAATATATCCTCAGAAAGCCAAGTAAAAATACTCTGCTTGGAAATGGGCAATCCCAGAGCCCTGGGATAATAGTAGACAAAAACCTGGTTTGTTTTCCTAATAGATTTGGTCTTGTCCAAGTACAATCTAAGTTGCCTACGCACATCCAGTGTGCGCAACACATTCTCAATAGAATTTTGTAGAGAAGGAAAGGTAGGTAGGTAGGTAAATGAATGGCTTGGTTGAGTGGGAATACGTTGACTACCTTGGGCATAAAAGAAGGGTTGGTACGCAAGGACACCCTCTCTTTATGGAAAACCAAAAAAGGGAGGAGAGGCCATTAGAGCCTAGAGTTCAGACACGTCTGGCTGAAGTTATAGCTTGGAGAAGTGCAGTTTTCCAGGAGCAATGTTGCAGGGATGCTGACAAAGCTGGCTCGAAAGGGTGGAGAGTCAGCTTTTTGAGAACAAAATTAAGATCCCAGAGAGGAAGAATAGGTTTCCATGGAGGTCTAATGTGAAGAACACCTTTCAGAAATTGTTTAGCCTGAAATCTGCTAGCTAGAGGGGGGGGATAGAGGCAGACAGGCAGAAACAGTTGACATATGAGTCTTCAACTGAAGAGTACGCCAAGCTAGCATAGAGCAAGTCACACAAATAGGATAGAACCAAGGGGACTTCCACTGACCGTGGATCCTGGTTTTGAGAGAGACACCAAACTGAAAATCTCTTCCACTTGGATAGGTAAGATTTTCTGGTACTGGGCTTCCTGGCCTCCTGCAGGACCCTTAGCACATCCTCAGAGAACAGGTGTCTGAAAGGAATTAAAACTCTTATCACCCACAAAGTCAACTGGAGGGTGGACAAGTGGATATGGATGAGAGTTCCTTTGTCTTGTATGAAAAGGTCCACCTGGTGAGGAAACTTGTGGTGACCGCCATTGGCTAAATGCAGGAGAAGAGGGAACCATTGCTGTCTTGGCCAAAAGGGAGTCACCAGCAAGATTTTTGCTTTCTCCTGCTGAATTTTGAACAGGACTTTCAGAATGATCAGGGGGGGATGAATACAAAAACATCCTCTTCCAGGAGAACGAAAGGGCATCCACCTTCCAGACCAGAAAGTGTGGAACTCTGGCACAAAATTGTGGAAGTTGTCTGTTCATGGGGGAGGCAAAGAGATCTACTTGAGGTATACCCCACCAGTGGACAATGTCCAGAAACACATCCCTTTGAAGACTCCATTTATGGGACTGTGTTAGGGACCTACTCAAGGTGTCTGCCACACAGTTTTATTTGGATGGAATGTACACTGACTGAGGAGTTACCCAATATTGGACTGCCAGCTCCCAAACCTGGAGTGTCAGCCTGCATAGTAGGTAGGATTTGGTTCCACCTGTTTGTTCACATACCAGAAGACAGTCATATTGCTGTCAGCAGCTTTAAAGGTCCTTGGATGAACAGAAGATGAAAGGTCTGAATGGCTAACAGCAGTGCCCTCATTTCCCTTACATTAACATGTTCCCTTTGTTGACAGGGGGACCATACCCCTTTAGCTTTCAAGTTTCAGAAAGCTGCCCGCCAGCCTACATCCAAACCATCTGTGAACAGCTCTTGGACTGGTGACAGAGGATGCAAGGGGTTATTGGGTTAAGAGACACTTGTTGGTTCCACCACTGTAGTTCCCTCTTCAGACTGGGGATGAGAGGAATATGAAAGTCCAGAGGATGCGAATGCTGCATCCAAACTGACTTTAGGAACCACTGGGGTTTTTGCATGTGAAGTTTTGACAAAGGTAGCATTGGAATAGTGGTGAAGAGGCAGAAGGTTTCTGAAGTAGGATGTGAGGTCCTGTGCCTTCTGAGGAGGAAGAGAGACCCTCATGAGGTCTATCTGCATCCTGCACCCCAGGAAGATGTGATCTCGAGAGGGGAACAGAATGGATTTTTTATGGTTTATAGTGAATCCCAGACATTGTAGAAGAAAAATGGCAAAGAGGCTGTTTTGCTCTAACATCTCTGGGAAGGTTGCCCTAAAGAGAAGATTGATCAGGTAAGGGAAAACACAGATGCCCTGAAGCCTACAGTAGACAATCACAGTGGCTTGACATTTTATAAATACCCTTGGCACAGTAGAAAGTCCAAAGGGCAAGGCAGAGAACTGAAAATGCCAGGAAGCCACAGAGAAACACAACTTCCTGCAGTTGGGGTCGATGGGAATGTGTAGGTATGCATCTTTGATACCCAAGGAGGCCAAATAGGCTTGTGGAAGAATAAGCAGGGATAAGGTTTGAACAGTTCACAAATGGAAGGTAGAGTACCTTCAGAAAGATGTTGAAATGACAGAGATCCAAAATGGGTCTCCAAGGACCATTCTTTCTGGGCACTGAGATCATTCTTGACTAGAAACCTCTTCCTTTTTGGTCCTGAGGAACTTCCTGAATGGTCCTTTGTCTCCACAGGACTAGAAGTACATCTGGAAAGCAGGGTAGTTGTTCCTTTGGTGGTTGACAGGTGCCCCTGAAGGAAGGCAGGGAATCCCATACCTCAAAATATCCTTTTTGAATGAGAGAGTAAACCCAAGAGTCTTGTGTTATACTTTCCCAGACTGGCAGACACAGGGAGAGATCCTAGGAAAGCAGTTTGTGCAGTTGGGGGGGGGGGGGGGGCAGGCTTGTCTGGAAAGGAACACTTCTGAGCCAGAGTTGTAGGAGTAGCCCTGGACTACTGAGGCCTTCTACGATCCCTTTTTGTTTTAGGTGGAGGAGAGCAGGAGTGCCCAAGCAGTTTTTGCTGGGTAATTTTGCTGAAATTTAGGCACTGGACAGACAAATATGTGTTTCAATTCTTGCAGTTCCTTTCCCTTTTTCTGCAGAACTTTAAATAAATTAACAGCTGCAGCTTTAAAGGTCCTTGGATGAACAGAAGATGAAAGGTCTGAATGGCTAACAGCAGTGCCCTCATTTCCCTTACATTGATATGTTCCCTCCAAAGAATGCAGAGTCATCCAAAAGGGCATCTATAAGTTTAGATTTAATGTCCTCTGGTAATGGCTGGAGTCTTAACCAGAAGAATCTCCTTAACACAGAGCCAGAGGCAGCTGCCCTGACAGAAGCCTCTGCAGCATCATAGCTGCATTCAATGGAGTGGTGGGCTACCTATGAGGGTGAGGAGGCTCCAAGCAAGGATGCAGCCAAAGTTTTCTTGACTGAGTCAGGCAAATCAGAAATGACCTGGGTGAGTTGAGACAGAAGCTCTAGGGCAAATATGGTCATGTCCATTTGGTAATTAATGTTTTTAAATGCTCTAAATTGCTCATCAGGAGCCAACATGAGATTATTGCTACTGCTGGTGAGAGAAGGAAAGTACAGTTGTGTACCTACCATAAATGTAGATGTTCGAGTGTATTCACTGTTGCAGTCATTACTCTTGGGTTATCCTGCTGGCAGGCTACCCGCAGTCAGCCTGAATTCCAAAGTCTAGGTCTGGCATCAGTTGCTGTCACCTCCTCCCTGACGTCAGTGCGCCAGGGGTATAAAAGATGCAGCCGACGCCATTTTCTTCAGTTTTTCTTGCCCAAGATGTCAGGTGCCCCCAAATAGGAAGGCTGAAAGGTATGCCAATAAAGCATGCATGCACAAAAATAAACATCTACAAGCAAATACACCACATAGGTTGTATAGAATAGAGGAGTACAGATAAGTCCCAGTAAAGAAAAGAGGGATGGTGGGTGGGTAACCCGGACTGCAACAGTGAATACACTCGAACATCTACATTTATGGTAGGTACACAACTGTACTATGTTCATCGTGTTTCACTGTTGCAGTCATTACTCTTGGGTTGAATCCCAAAGCTGAGGATGGGTGGCTGGACTAAATAGGATTAGGAGAGGCTATGAGGCCCTGCAGAACTGCAGTGGCGAAGCCTGCTCTAGATTTAGAGTAAAGAGGTAAGTGGTAGTGCTTTGTAAAGGTGTGCACTGAACTTCAAGTTGCAGCCTCTAAGATGTCTTTGGTTAGTACTCCTCTGAGGAAAGCTGCTGAAGTGGCTGCTGCTCTGGTAGAATGAGGCCTAATGTCCTCTGATTTGCCATGCTGAGAATAGCAGAAACATATGCAAAAGACTATCCATTTAGATATAGTCTGTTTAGAGATAGCCTTTCCTTGTGACCCTGAAGCATATGACACTAAAAGTTGCTCAGTCTTCCTGAAAGCTTTAGTTCTGTCCAAGTAGAACCGTAGCTGTCTGTGTATGTCCAAAGAATGCAGAATTTTCTCACCCTTGTTCTGTGGGTTTGGATAAAAGGTAAGCAAGTGAATGGTTTGGTTGAGGGACACACTGGACACCACCTTAGGCATAAATGTTGGGTTTGTCCTTAGAGAAACCCTGTCTGGATGAAAAATGATAAAAGGTTCCACAGCCACGAGTGCTTGTAACTCCGAGACTCGTCTTGCAGAGGTTATTGCTAGGACCAGAGCTGTTTTCCAGGATAAGAATTTTATATCCGCTGTTGAAGCTGGCTCAAAAGGAGGCAGAGTGAGTTTTTCCAAGACATAATTGAGGTCCCATGCGGGAATTGGTGCCCTCCTTGGAGGCCTGATGTTTTTGGCCCCTCTGAGGTACTGCCTTATTAAAGGATGAGAAAAGATAGGTGGTTCCGTATTGTAATGGGCTGAAATGGCAGAGGCATGAATCTTAATTGATGAGAAAGAAAGGTCTTTGTCCAGCATCTCAGTTAGGTATTGTAAAATCTGAGGGATATTTGGTACATACGTGTCAATGCCTTGCTCCTGGTTCCAAGCATAGAATCTCTTCCATTTTTTCTGCATAAGATTTTCTGGTACTGGGCCTCCTGGCCTCCAATATAACATCCATAACAGCTTTAGAAAGAGGATTGTTCTGAATGGCTACAGTATCCGCCATGCTGCCAGATTTAAGGTCCTGAGTTGGCTGTGCAGGATCTGATTGTTTTGTTGAGTCAGCAAGTGAGTAGTTTGAGGCAATATCCATGCTGGACCTTGAGACAAGCTCTTTAGGATTGGGTACCAGTGCTGGCGTGGCCAGTCTGGTGCAATCAGTATCATTTTTGGCTTCTCTTGTCTGACCTTTAGGAGTACCCTGGGAAGGAGAGGCAATGGAGGAAAGGCATATACTGTTTGATTTTTCCAGCTGAAGGATAGGGCGTCCACTTTCCATGCTTGCATGTGATAAATCTCTGTGCAAAATCTCTGTAATTGGTAGTTGTGAAGGGAGGCAAATACATCTATGTCTGGGCGTCCCCATTTCCTTGTTATCATGCTGAAGACTTGTGGATCCAGTTTCCACTCGTGGGGATCCATGAGGTTTCTGCTTAGTTCGTCTGCCAGAGTATTTGTTTTTTCTGTCAGGAATTGTGCTTGCAGGTGAACTTAAGTCAATGCTGTGTCCCATAAGGTCATTGTTTGTCTGCAGATGGGATAGGAATGTGTACCTCCCTGCTTGTTTATGTACCATATGACCGTAGTATTGTCTGTCTTTATCAGTAACTGTCCTAGATGAAGCAGATCCTTGAAAGCTGTCAGGGCATTCTGAACAGCTAGCATCTCTTTTTGATTGATGTGAAGATGCATCTGGCTTGCAGGCCATATGCCCTGAATACATTTTCCTGCCATATGGGCCCCCCAGGCATAATCTGATGCATCCGTTGTCAGTGTCTGACTGGCTGTGGGTAAAGTGAATGGCAGACCCTTGTTGTGGTGACAGGCCTCTGCCCACCATCAAAACTCCTGCTGCAGGCAGGGAATGAGGGTAATTACTGTCTCCAGGCTATGGCAAAGCTGAGTCCAAACACTTTTTAGATACCACTGTAGTTTTCTCATATGCAGTCTGGCATATGGAATTAGCAGAATGCAGGATGCCATGAAACCCAAGGCCTGCAGGATTTTCCTTGGAGTTAACTGGGTTTTTGTTGCCAAATTTTTGAAGTAATAAGTCAGTTGCTTTTGTTTGTCTGGCGTGAGATAAGCCATCTGGGCAGTTGTATTTAAGCTTGCACCCAGGAATATTATCTCTTGAGAGGGTACTAGTTTTGATTTATTTTTGTTTACTGTGTACCCTAGGCAAATTAGCAATCTTTTTACAAACGTCAGGTGCTGTAGAAGAATGTCTTTGTTCTCTGCTTGAATAAGGCAGTCGTCCAAGTAGGGGTATATTTGAATTCCTCTTTGTCTGCAAAATGCAGTTACTAGCGCCAGGCATTTTGTGAAGACCCTGGGCACAGCAGATAAGCCAAAGGGCAGTGCAGAGAATTGGTAGTGCATTGATCCAGCTATGAATCTGAGGTATCTTCTGCAAGATTCTCTGATTGGGACATGCAGGTATGCCTCTTTTAGGTCCAAAGTTACCAGCCAAGCCTTCTTGCCCAGCATGGGCAGTAGCTGCTGTAGAGTCAACATCTTGAATTTTGGAACCTCCAGAAACGTGTTTAGAATAGACAGGTCCAGTATTGGTCTCCAGGTTTTGTCCTTTCTGGGTACTAGGAAAAGTATGGAATAAAATCCTTGCCCCTGCTCTTGTTGTGGTACTAGTTCAATGGCCTCATGTCCATGAGGGCTGAAACTTGCTTTTGTGCCTCTGCCCATTAATTGTGTGGCAGGTCTGGCATACCTTTTGCCCTTGGTAGGGTGTGAAAATGGAACCTGTAGCCTTGGGACACTATGTTCAAGACCCATTTGTCTTGGGTAACCTTTTGCCAATTTGATGAAAAAAGTGCTAGTTTTCCCCCTAAGGGGGCTGCCAAAAGGAAAGTGCTTGCATCTGGCAGAGGAAAGTCATTGTGACTGTTTCCTGTAAGGTTGTGCTTTGTCTTCTCCCTTTTGGAGGTAGGAGCACCCCATTGTTTAGGTTTGTATGAGCCTTGGTGCTGAGATCTGCCTCTGGGATGTCTGTATCTGCCTCTTTGTGGTTTGTCTGACACTGGAAAGGACCTATTTTTAGAAGGCCAGTTCCTGCTAAACCTGGGTGGCTGTACCTGTAAGAAATTCTTAATTGTCTGCATAGATTTCGCTTTAGCCTCCATTTTCTTCAACACCTCCTCTGCTTTAGCACCAAACAAAGTATCATGATGTAATGGGGCATCTAATCATTTTGCTTTAACATGATCAGGCAGATTTTGTTCCTTTAACCAAGCATGCCTTCTAATAACAGAACCTGTAACAGCAGCCCTGCAAGAGGCCTTGTTTCTTTGTCTTTAGAGCTGCTTTAGTCTTTGAAGCTGAAGATGTTTTAACATATAACTGTGTAGATCTGAAAACACCCTCAGAAGCCGATGCCTGCTCAGCGGCTCCGGACCCATCTGAGGGAATGATTTCCGAGTGTCCAATACCTTGAGTATCCAGAGGCCCAGTCAGCTCCACATGGGAGTTGGAAGCGGCCTGTGGCTCTGAGGTAGCAGGCACCAGGGGCTGCGAAAGCGCCTCACTGAGAACCGGCGACTGGCCTAACAGAGGCCTCGTCAGTTTTGGACCTCGGATGCCTATCCTTTTCCTTGTCCTTGCGTTTTTTGTATACTCCAGTCATCAGCTGTTCCGACGGCATTATATAATTAAACCTTCGACCAAAGTAATGAAATGCGAAATCGAACCAATGCTTAATAGTGCATTGGTTAAATCTAGCACAAAACTGACATCTAGCAACGTTGTGATCAGGGCCTAGGCAAGGAATGCAGTAAGAGTGAAAATCCTTATGAGGTATTTGCTTCCCACAAGAAATACATTTGTTAACTTTTTCTGACATCGGTCTGGAGCAAGAAAAAAGTTTCCCCAATGGGGTACTTAGCTTTAATGAAGACTTCGGTTCTGAAATTCGTATTTGAAAATCTCAGGAGTTGGCCGACCGGCACTTGCGAATTGCTTTTGCTTCGGGCACCGCGCGGCAAAAAAGACTGAAGAAAATGGTGTTGGCTGCATCTTTTATACCCCTGGCACACTGACGTCAGGAAGGAGGCGACAGCAACCGACACCAGACCTAGACTTTGGAATTCAGGCCGACTGCGAGTAGCCTGCCAGCAGGATAACCCAAGAGTAATGACTGCAACACTGAAACACAACGAACATCAGATTCCTGATGGTCTCTGACTGGGCAGTGTGTACGGGACTTTGCTGAGTGGTTTGATGACAGTTTTAATGAGAACATCTTCAGAGCTTTTATACAGCCTGGCAGACTGTTGAGTCTAGCTGCTATAAATTTTATCTAAGGTATTTACCTGGAGAAGACTACAGCAAGTGCACTGAACTGAGTAACACCTCAGTAATGCTACTTCCCATGAAGCAGCTTGGGATTGAAGCTATTCTTCTGCTTTGCAAGAGAGAAGGTGCTAAGGATCACTGCCTCCTGGATGCAGTTGTGTTAAGATCAGCATCATTTCCACTACCAGACAGTTAGCATCTCTAGCAATCAACTCCAAACCTCACAGGTGCCACTCCATCTTCAGCCCATATTGAGAAGTACCTGGAACCATGGATTTGCACTTTCCAACTATCTTTGCAGGCAGTTAGGTTGAAAAGGGCATCCTGAAACAATACAGCAATGGTCTCATGTTTTCTGACAACCATCTGATTACTTAAACTGATGGTGTGTGAGACATGCAGTTTAGTGCAACTGGAGACAAAACTCTAACATGACGACACTACAAATAACAAGCAGGTTGTGAGTAGCACACTATACTACACTAAGCCTATCATACACTGGTCAGACCAAACAAAGACCTACGTATGCTGTGGTTCTGAAAAGTAACCTACGTAAACCACAAAGACCTCCAAATTTAGCGAACAAATACCCTGAATAATCTCACAATCATACAACATAGGATGAACCTACCTTGAAATGTATATCTAAGTGCCTCATTTCAAAAGCCTGTAAGACAAACCTTCCCACAATTCAACTTCCTAGTCATAATTGACTCCATTGTGAAAGACACTGATCCACAACTCACCAGGCTGTACAAAGAAAGGGTGATGGTCATTTACTTAGCAAATGCCAGAATTCACCACATTACACAAGCAATCAAGATCACAAATACCCATAGCACATAGTCAATGTACACATGGTTGTAAATGACCTGAGACGCATCTCCCTGGACTATATGAAGACAAACATGACAGACTGCGTGTCCAAGTCAGGCATGAACTTCACTGAGAATGGTGCTATGATACAAACAAAAGATTACTGACTTCAACAACGGACTTAGATTCTAGTGTCATTCAAAGGAGGTACAATGCATATCAGCCTGGGAAGATACGACTGCCTTAACTGCTTTACTACTGGTCGTCTGTACTTACTTGTAAATTGGCTAAAACATTATCCACCCCATAGTGCCTTTTTAGGTAACATCAGTCCACAAAGGCTTCTATAACATAAAACAGAATCTATTCTATAAAAGTATTGCTGCTCAATGTTAGGAGCCTTAACAAAAGAAAACTCTAGTCTCTTCAAATGCTCCTTTCTGTGGCAACACTGATATATGCGTCGTCATAGAGACCTGGTTCAAGATTATTGGGAGTACCCAATTAGTTTCACTGGCTCCTATACGTTCAGGCCCACCACACTAGATGAAAGCACTAAGGTGTCAGTGTCTTCATATCCGTAAAAACAAAAAAAAAAAAAAAAAAAAGACAACCTCCACACTAACTAGACATGATAATGATCTGGAACTCTTCCACATCCAACTTAGCATTAACAAGACTCCTCACTATATCATGGCTAACTACAGGATCCCTTCTACGTACCCCCAACCCATAAAGCCTTGCTAACAAGTATGGAGTCCCTATGTATTAAGCCAGACACCATTCTCCTAGGGGACTTCAACCACCCCTCTATTAACTTGGAGACATATACATCCTCTACCATGTATGCCCAGACATTTCTGGACTTCATCAATAAACACTGTCTGGACCAGTTAACCTGCAACCCAGACAGGGACAAAAAAAATCCTGGACTTGAGCCTCAACAATATGGGACAGCTCTGCTCCCTACCAATTGTAAATCCCTTCCTGGTCAAATCAGACCACAAATCAGTCACATTCCCCTTAAGACTGAAGCAACAAGCATCCTGAAATACCTCGTATTCACAGATTATGTAGAAGCTAACCTACTGAAACTGGGTGGTGACCTAGCTAAATTTAACTTCCATTTCCATCTTGATAACTCCACTGCTTATGTAGAATCCTTTACCTCCAAATTCAATGCAAATGAGCAGCTGCAGAGACACATCTGCCCACATCTGAAGTAAATACACTGCCAGACTCAGAAATAAACCACTATGGTGCGACCCTAATATAAACAGGCTCTACAGTAAAAGGAAAAAAAAACTCAATGCATGTAAAAATAAGAATAACTCTCAAGATAAAAAAAAACTCTTGCAAAACGTAGCAGGGCAATCCGTACCCTAATGAAATAAACTAAAGGCAGACATGAGGCAAAAATAGTCACCCAGGCAAAGGACAACCACAAAACCTTCTTTAACTATGTTAGAAACCTAAGAAACAATACTGAGCACTTCTCAGAGATAATAGCAAACAATATCACATTCTTGGACCCAAAAGATATTACCCATCTACTAACGGATATATTTAGCTCTAACTTCACTCCTCCAACATTCCCAGATCTCACACCCACATCTACACTTCTCCTCAAATCTCCCAGGAAGGCACTATAAAGTATATAGTATTATATTATACTATAGTATATACACACTATAAAGGTACTATACAAGGGAAAGAAAACTGTTGGCCAGCCTGAAAAAGGACCTGTCAGATACCTTACAGAGGCTATTAAATGTCAACCTCCAGACAGGCTTTGTACCGGACGAATGGAGGACAGTAACCGTCATCCTCTTGCACAAAGGTGGAGTTTCCATGGAACAGGGAAATTACAAAAGTCTCATCTATAAGTCTTATCAAGGAATTAACAAGCAAGGACACAGGTTACCTACAAACTCTTGACATAAGGCAGTTTGGATTTGTCAGGTTAAATCCTGACTACCTAACCTGGTTGACTTCTTTGGGAAGGTTAGTGAAGAAATGGGTGAAGACAAAACAATACACATGGCATATCTAGACTCATAAATGTGTCTGACAATCCCACACTCTGGTATCACAGATGCACCTTCCCAGCTAAATATTAATCTTTATGTAACAGGCAGGATAGCACTCTAACTCGCAAATAAAACCCACAAAATTAGGGTGGGATGCTCTATATCCTATAAAAGGGCCGTCACTAGTGGTGTACCAGAGGGTTCAGTCCTTGAATCACTCTTCTTCTGCAGTTAGTTCTCAGAGGTCACAACTACTGTTAAAGATTTATGGCTGATCAGGTTTGCAAATGACTGTAAATGTGTGCTAGTATAAACTCCCACGAGGACACCAAGATCCTCAAAGAGGGTCTTTCCCAAACCAATAGCTTGTGTCAAATTTATTGCCTAAAACTAAACATGAAGAAATGTATAATAGTATCCTTTAGTTAGCAAGAAGTCCCTTGTAATTTTCTTACTGACTACTCACCCCTGAAAATCAATCCAGTAGCTATGGAGCTGGGAACCTACATATACAATGAACTGTCCTTCGACCACCACCCACCTTTTTAAGAAAATACGTTTTCATTGCATTCTTAGGTATGGCATCCAGGTCTATGGATGTGATTATTTCACTGCATTCTGCCCTCACAAGGCCAGTCACTGAGTACAATGCCTCCTTCGGCATGTACCTATCCCAAATATACGAGATAATCTGAATGCCTACAACACTTTCTTATTAAGAAAATCAAGGGCCTAAAATCATAAAAACTATGAGGATCGTCTCAAATTCTTGTATCTCTTCTCAGTGTCATACTGGCTACTGAGGGTCGACCTCAGTCTCATGAACGAAGCCTCAACAGATCCTATCCTTTCAGACCTACTGCATATTTGCAAGATTAATGGAATCAAACACCTGCTCAAGAGTTCAAAAGATGACTTTCACAGATATTACTACTACTTTGGAATCACCTTCCTGTCCATATAAAGTAAAGTACTTCTACACTATTCAAATGCAATCTGGATAAATGGATGGGTAACTGCAAATTCACTCTTGATTTAGTACTCCTGTCTTTCATTAATATGGGCAACAAGTAAATACTGCGCTCGTCTATGTATTATTCACGCTTAAAATACAATGGCTAAAAATTTATGGAAGCGTATGACTAGGCTTCTAAAATCTTCAATGATCAATATTTATTTATTTATTGACAGTTGATTACTGGGAAAGTTTGATTAGGCAAGTGCCCAATTTCAGCGAAGGCCTGAGGAGAAAAGCTCCAAAAACATTTTAAAAACAATAACTTTACAATCTTCAAAAATAATACAAAACATCTGCAGTTTAATTAATTATACAAATTAGACAATGTCTCAGTATTGGTTAAAAATAGGTAGAACTTACTTGACAATGGCATAACATTTAGAAAAATTTTAGGCTGATTAGTGAAAATAAAGGTAAGTTCGAATAATACAGAGTGGAACTGCAATATGAAGTAAGGGGGAAATAATGAAAGTCATGTACTTACTATAGTGTTATATTTGTTGTTGTCTGCTTTCTTCCTTCCTCAATGGATGGTTCTTCTGATCCATCTTGGTTCCAACTTTGGCCACTCTCAAGCTTCGGATCCAGTCCTCTCCTTATCCATAATCCCCTTGTGAAGGGCAAGTAACCTCAGATTGACTTTACCCACAATACAAGAGAAAGGAATACTCCCCCATGTGTGCCAGAAAAACATAATAGATGGCAAGGGACAAAAAAAAAACAGCTGTCAATGCATAGACTTTGAAAATAATACAAATAAAAGCCATGGTAGCTCAGTGTGGTCACTCTAGGAAGCAATAAAATGGGGTAATAAGGATGGGAGAAAGAGGGAGGCCATTTGAGGAAGAATGGAAGCAGACAACATAGATCTGCTGCTACTGGTAAGTACATAAGTTTCATATTTGATGTTCTCTCCTGCATCTGCTCCTCAATGGATGGGACAGAGTCCCCAGCTACACAGCACTTGAGAGGTCTCACAGAAGGATATTCCAGAGCACAACTGAACCAAAGGATGCTCTGTACTTTGACTATAAATCCAATTTATAAAGTGAAATAAAGGTATGAACCTTGGACCAAGTAGCAGCAACACAAGTCATTAACAGGTACCCTGGAGAAGAAGGCTGCAGAAGATGCTACAGCTCTCACAGAGTGAGCCTTAGGATATCTGGATAAGGACAAACACTTTTCTTTGCAAACATGGAGATAAAGTCCAAAAGCCAATCTTGCCTGGACAAAAAGTAGTCTTTCTGAATGCCTTAGTTATATGCAAATAAAAACATAACTGATGGTGCACATCCAGTAAATGTAGGATATATTCACCCTTACTGGAGAAATTTGGAAAGAATACTGGAAAGTCAATTTTTTTTGATTGACTTATGATTCAGAAGACACTTAGGAAGAAAAGACACGCCACTTCTTAAGGATAGCCTATCTTTTTGGAATATCAAATGGGGGGGGGGGGGGTCTTGAAAATAATGCATGGAATGCCGAAATTCTCCTAGCAGTGGTAAAGGCCACCAAAAAAAAAAAAGAAAGTTTTCCATGATAAGAATTCCAAATAAACTTTGGCGGCAGGTTCAAAAGGGGGGCCAGTCAAAAAGTCTGCATCAGAATAGTAATATCCCAAAAAGGAGCCGCCTGAGTGGCGGGAGAAGGAAAATGGTACCCCCAAGAAAGGCTTTGGAGAGTCTATGGGATGCAGTGGGGATGTTACAGTCCCCAATCTGTAAAGATGATTTAGGAGCTAACCGCACTTTGACAGTGGAGTAGCTGGCTCCTTCATGATAGAGAGACACTAGGAACTCCATTGTGGCTGGGAGAAGAGCTGATAAGGAGTCTTAAGTTTTTGTTGGAGGCCTAGACAGACTATCTTTTCCACCTACTCTTGTAGATCTTCCTGGTGGAGGGTCTCTGAGAAGAGGCCCAAATGTGTATGACTACGGGAGAAAGTCTGGACTGCCTGGTCATCTTAGGAATACTGGAGAAACCATGTGGTCAGTTTGAGGGATTGGATGTCCAGATGAGGCGGTCACAATGTATGTGAGAGGAAATCTGGAGCAGAGTCCAACACCCATGGACAGTGTACTACATTAGGCCAGAAGATGGGAAACCACATCTGCCAAGGCCAGTAAGGGGCTTTGAGGATTACCGTGGCCTTTCTCGACAATGCTTAATGCAGGAGTTCAGGTATTAACTGGGGAAAGGGAAAGGAATAAAGGAGTATGGAGGGTCAATTGTGGATCACAGTGTCCCTCGGTGATTTCCTGTCCTGCCGGATCACAGCAAAGTACCTGCTGCATTTGTTATTGGGGGGATACAAAAAGACATTGTGGTCAACCCCAACACCTGAATATGAGCTCTGCTACTTCTGGATTGAGGGACCACTCATCAGGAAGGACAGATCTGCTCAACCTGTCCCCTAGAACACTGGACTTCACTGGAATATGCATTGCTATTAGAAAGTAGTGAGAAGACATCACCCTCTGACGCACTCTCATGGCTTCTCGACACATATGGTAAGTTCATGTTCCTCCCCGTTTGCTGATGTACCACTAGCATGTTGTCTGTCTGGGTCAATATCACACCTGAAGGGAGAAAGCCCTGGAAAGCCTGCAACACTATGAGGACTGCTTTTATCTCTAAAATACTGATGTGAAGACTGGTCTCTGTCGGAGCCATGTGCCTTGGACTCTCTCTCCCAGGAAATGCCACGCCCACATTGCAGGTAAGAAGCATCTGTGGTCACAGTGGCCTGGAGGGGGGAGGTACAACAAAAGGTTGTTCCTGAGACACAAGTGACAAGTCCAGCCACTACTGGATGTGAGATCTGCAGATCTCTGAGTGATACTTGAAAGGACATGACATGTCTGATAGACCACTGGATGGACAATGTCCACTGTGGAACTCTCATGTGATATCTAGCCAGCAGAGTCAGTATAATTGCTGCTGCTGCCATGAAGCCTAGAAGATGCAAGATCAGTCTTGCTGGTGGCTTCTGACAACACAGCGCCAATAAGGTTGTTTGTGAATCATTGAAATCCTGGCTTGTGAGAGCTTGGCATTTGGAATTTTGTATCGAAGAAAGCACCAATAAATTCCAAGGATTGAAAGGGCTGAAACTTGGACTTTCCTGTACTTACTGTGACTTCCAGAGTTGAGTAAGGAGTCCCTAATCTGAATAAGTATATCCCTGGAGGTATCAGTGACGAGCCAGTTGTCCAGATAAGGGAACACTTTGAACCCTTGCAGTCAGAGATGAGCTGCAACAACTGCCATGCATTTGAATGCCCAGTGGACTGCAGTGAGACCAAAGCATAGGGCTCTGAATGGGAAGCAAAGAAACCTCCTGCATCGCTTGCCCATTTTTATGTGGCAGTATACATCCTGGAAGGTGATTCAAGCACATCCAGTAGTCCTTCCCAGGCAAAGGAAGAATTCTGTACAATGACCATCTGGAATTTCATTTTGTTCTCTGTTCAGACAACTTAGGTTCAAAATTAGCTTTAGGTCCCCATTCTTCTTTGGCACTAGAAAAATCTTGAGTAAATTCTGGATCCTTTCGTGTCTGGTGGGACCTTTTGTTTGACTCAATTCTTTACAAGTTTTCTCATCTTTGAAGTGGCTGCTTCCCTTTGCAAGGGTGGAACATTGGGATGTTTCTCTCTAGGTACAGAAGAAATAAAGGGAATGAAGTAACCCACTGATTATTTTCCTTTGTACCAAGACATCTTAACTGATGAATGTTCAAGCTTACTGGTTGCAGGGATAAGCACACTCAACTGCCTCCGAAAAGCACTAGGTCAAGCAAATGCTCAGAAGCACTGGTAAGGCCTCTTAGAGAATAGACTCCAACAGTCCTGGTTTTCTGGACCACCTCTACCCTGGTGTGATGTTTGGCATTTGAGTTCTCCCTTCAGCTGTGGGAGGGTCTCAGATTCATAGGTTGGTACTAGGCTATCGGCCCTAGGGCCTATACAAGCCTTGCCTTAATTCCCTGGCTATTTCTTCCCACAATATTTACTTCCCTGGACCCTTGTCTATCAGGGCAACTGATGTGATCCCCGGGGAGAATTTCCTCTCTCTCATCCAATCGTCAAGGTTCCTTATGAAGAGGGCCAAAGAGGCGCTTTGCTTGACACATACGGGCAGTCTATTCCAGAGTCTGGGGAGTCTCTGGGTCAGAAATCTATCCCTCCAGCATGTTTTGTTTATTGTGATGACAAGGTTTAGATCCCTGGAGCGTGTGGCTCTGAGGGATTGGGATTTCTTTAAGCGCAGCATGCCAACAGCTCAGGGTTTGAGATGGCCTTGTATGTTCAGCAGAGATCGCCTCTGACTAGACGATATGCCACAGAGTAAAGCTGGAGTTTTTTTTTTTTAAGACAGTGAGCATAGGGCAACTGTTTTAGGCCTGTGATTCTTTCAGTGAGGTATTTCTGTAGCCTTTCCAGTTGTTGCAGATGTCTTGAGAGGAACATACCAAATGGGACGTTGTATTCTACAATGAGTCTAATGAGGGACAATGACCTCTTTTTTTCTAGATGAAAAGCCCTTAGTGATGAGGTGTGCCACATAGAAGGATTTCCTGACTGTTGTGGCAATGTGGTTATCGAAGGTGAGACCACTGTCCACCTGTGTCCCTAAGTCTCTTATCACACTTTTTGTGTTTAGTGTACTGCCACCTATGTGGTAATTCAAGGGTATGTGTTTTTTCCCCAAAGGGGATAACTATACATTTCTTGGCATTGAGCTTGAGCCCATGGCTTTGGTACCATGCATCTGTTTCTGTAAGGCCCTTTTGTAGAATATCCACATCATTTGGGGATTCAATAATGGCTCCCAGTTTGCAGTCATCTGTGAAATTTGTTAGCCAGAGTCCCTTAATGTTGGTCTGTACTTAGGAGAAGTAGATGCCAAACAAGAGCGGTATCAAGACTGAACCCTGAGGTACTCCACTTGTCACTTGTCTGGAACTGGATTTGGAGTCGACTACTTTTACAGTGTGGGTCCTGTCAGAAAGCCAGTTGGCATCCCATCAAGTGACGCAGGGATTAATGCTCAGTTTAGTAAGTTTATCTATGATTCCAGAGTGGGGGATGGTGTCAAAGGACTTGGCGAGGTCCAGATAGGCTGTGTGGACTGCCTTACCCTCGTCCACAGCTCTGGAGACCGATTCGAAGAAGTCAATCAGGTTCAGGAGACAAGATCGGCCCTTCACTAACCCAAACTGGGTGGGGTCCAGTGTTTGAAGACTGGTAATGTCTTTGTTTATAAGTTCCATGATGATACTTTCCATGGCCTTGCAGATCAGGATTGTCAGATTGATGAGGCGGTTGTTCCCTCTAGAAGTGTCGGGAATTAACCCTTATTACTTATGGAACCAAAGTTTTGTTCCCAGTTCCTTGAGAAGGTCCTCTGGGGTAGAAAACTTGTAACTATGGCAGACAGAGTTTTACTATTTTGTTCATTCCTGGAAACCATTTCATTCACTTTTGGACTAAAAAGTGTCGGCCCATCACAAGGGAGTGTGAACAAAGGACGTTTTGAAAAGTTTTAAATGTCCTGTAAAATCATAAAGTCACATCCAAGGATGTCTCCTAATGGTTATGCTGGTACCCACTGCCCACTGCTCTAGAAGTGCCTTCTGTAGCATTAAAAATAAGACATACAGAGACACTGGATATGGATTGAAGGGTAGCCAACTGCAATTAGATGAATTTCCTCTGTTCAGCAGATAGAGACCCTGAAAGAGATTTGGAAAACTCTTTGGTCAAATCCCTCTGAAAATGCTTCTTATTTCTCAGTTCACTGCCCTGATGGCGAAGGTTGCTGAAGCATTAACTCAGTTCTTTAGTCTATCCAACACATAAGACTCCGTTTGGTAGATAGACAAGTAGAAATCTCTATTGCCAGTTCCTTCTTAGTGGCCACTGTCACCACCACCACAGAGTCCATGGTAGGGCCCTTGCTCCAGTGAGAATAATCATTCTGTGATATTAAAAACTTGTTAGGTTTGTGGGGAATTGGCTCAGCTATGTTTAGTTTGGAGATGAGATCTATCTTATCTTATCTGCAGGACGGATCACACAAGTAGTAAAACGGCCAGCTCTGACTCCTTTTTTGAAGTTGCTTCACTGGACCACCTCCCTTAATCGGTAGTTCTAAAATCTCTATGAATGAGACATACTCTAGGGGGATCTAGGGCATCCTCCTCCTCACTGAAGTCAGTATCTTCTGTGAGAGATTAATAATAAAAGAAGAAGCCATGAAGTTCAGGAATCCCTGTAACATTTATTACAAGCTTTTTGACAGAATCAAATTCATCTTCTTCTTTCGACTTTTCCCGTTAGGGGTCGCCACAGCGGATCATCTGTTTCCGTTTCTTCCTGTCCTCTGCATCTTGCTCTGTCACACCAACCACCTACATGTCCTCTCTCACCACATCCATAAACCTTATCTTAGGCCTTCCTCTTTTCCCGTTACCTGGTAGCTTCATCCTTAGCATCTTTTTCCCAATATACTCAGCATCCCTCCTCGGCACATGTCCAAACCAACTTAATCTTGCCTCTCTGGCTTTGTCTCCAAACCTTCCAACCTAGGCTGACCCTCTAATATACTTATTCCTGATCCTGTCCATCCTGGTCACACCCAGTGCAAATCTTAACATCTTTAACTCTGCCATATCCAGCTCTAACTCCTGCCTTTTTGTCAGTGCCACTGTCTCCAACCCATATAACATAGCTGGTCTCACTATCCTCTTGTAGACCTTCCCTTTCACTCTTACTGGTACTCATCTGTCACAAATCACTCCGGACACTCTTCTCTACCCACTCCATCCTGCCTGTACTCTCTTCTTCACCTCTCTTTCACACACACCATTACTCTGAACTATTGATTCCAAGTATTTAAACTCATCCACCTTCGCCACCTCTACTCCTTGCATCCTCACCATTCCTTTATCCGCCCTCTCATTCACACACATATATTCTGTCTTAGTCCTGCTGACCTTCATTCCTCTTCTCTCTAGAGCATATCTCCACCTCTCCAGGGTCCCCTCCACCTGTTCCCTACTCTCACTACATATCACAAAATCATCTGCAAACATCATAGTCCACGGGGACTCCTGTCTGATCTCGTCTGTCAACCTATCACCATTGCAAATAAGAAAAGGCTCAGAGCTGAACCTTGATGTAATCCCACCTCCACCTTAAATGCATCTGTCATTCCCACAGCATACCTCACCTCTGTCATACTACCCTCGGACATATCCTGTACCACTCTTACATCCTTTTCTGACACTCCTGACTTCCTCATACAATACCACAACTCCTCTCTAGGCACCCTGTCATATGCTTTCTCTAAGTCTACAAAAACACAATGCAACTCCTTCTGACCTTCTCTGTACTTCTCCAACACTCTCAGAGCAAACATCGCATCTGTAGTGCTCTTTCCTGGCATGAAACCATACTGCTGATCACTAATCATCACGTCCCTTCTTAACATAGCTTCCACTACTCTTTCCCATAACTTCATGCTGTGACTGATCAATTTAATCCTCTGTAGTTACTACAGCTCTGCACATCACCCGTATTATTAAAAATCGGTACCAAAACACTTTCTCCATTCCTCAGGCATCCTCTCACTTTCCAGGATTTCATTAAACAATCTGGTTAAAAACTCCACTGCCATTTCACCTAAACACCTCCATGCTTCCACACGTATGTCATCTGGGCCAACAACCTTTCCATTCTTCATCCTCTTCATAGCTATCCTTACTTCCTCCTTGCTAATCCATTGCACTTCATGATTCACTATCCCCACATCATCCAACCTTCTTCTCCCTCTCATTCTCTTCTTTCATCAATCCCTCAAAGTACTCTTTCCATCTGCTCAAGACACTTTCCTCGCTTGTATGTTTCCCTCATTATCCTTTATCACCTTTACCTGCTGCACATCTTTCCTAGCTCGGTCCCTCTATCTAGCCAATCAGTACAGGTCCTTTTCTCCCTTCTTAGTGTCCAACCTTTCATACAACTCTTCATATGCTTTATCCTTAGCCTTCACCACCTCTCTCTTTGCCATGCACCTCATGTCCTTATACTCCTGTCTACTTTCTTCATCTCTCGGACAATCCCACTTCTTTGCCAACCTCTTTCTCTGTATACTCTCCTGTAGTTCCTCATTCCACCACCATGTCTCCTTGTTGTCCTTCCTCTGTCCAGATGCCATACCAAGCACCTTTCTAGCTGTCTCTCTTACTAGCTCTGCTGTAGTTACCCAGCTATTTGGTAACTCTTCACTGCCACCCAGTGCCTGTCTTAACTCATCCCTGAACTCCACCTCACAATTACCCTTTTTCAATTTCCACCATTTAATCCTTGGTGCTGCCCTCACACTCCTCCTCTTCTTGATCACCGTCATCCTACAAACCACCATCCTATGCTGCCTAACTACACTTTCCCTGGTCACCACTTTACAGTCTCCAATCTCCTTCAAACTGGCCCTTCTACATAAGATATAATTCACCTGTGTGCATCTTCCTCCACTCTTGTATGTCACTCTATGCTCCTCCCTCTTGTTAAAATACGTATTCACCACAGCCATGTCCATCCTTTTCACAAAATCCACTACCATCTGACCTTCTGCATTCCTTTGTTTAACACCATACCTACACATCACTTCCTCATCCCGTCTGTTCCCTTCACCAACATGCCCATTGAAATCTGCTCCAATCACCAATCTTCTCACCCTTGGGTACAGTCATCACCACTTCATCCAACTCACTCCAAAATTTTTCTTTCTCATCCATAGCATACCCAACTTGTGGAGCATATGCACTAACAACATTCATCATTACACCATCAATTTCCAGCTTCATAAAACTCACTCTATCCGACACTCTTCACCTCCAAAACACTCTTAGCATACTGTTCCTTCAGGATAACTCCTACGCCATTTCTCCTCCCATCCACATCATGATAAAACAATTTGAACCCACCTCCGATACACCTAGCCTTACTCCCCTTCCATATGGTCTCTTGCACACACAATATACCAACCTTCCTTCTGTCCATCATATCGGCTAGCTCTCTCCCTATACCAGTCATACTGGCAACATTCAAAGTTCCGACCCTAACAACCACAGTCCTAACCTTTCTCCTCTCTTCCTGCCTTCGGCCATGCCTTCCGCCTCTTCTCCTCCTTCGGCCAACAGTAGCCCAATTTCCGCCAGCATCCTGTTGGCTAACAGTACTGGTGGCAGTAGTTGTTAACCCGGGCCTCGACTAATCCGGTATGTAAATATTTACTGCTGTCCGCATGAAAAATTTGGCGAAGTTTTACACCAGATGCCCTTCCTGACGCAACCCTCCCCATTTATCCGGGCTTGGGACCGGCACCAAGAAATGCACTAGCTTGCGCATCCCCAGTGGCTGGGTTTTTGACAGAAACAAATTATGTCCTCACATTTCAAACAAATGTTCATATCTCTGGAACCATAGGGGTTATGGAAGAAGTATAATGGCAAACTCTTAAGCACAAACTATTTTATAGTGGTAGTATTTTTTTAGATTCTTTATAAGTCACAGTAAACACAACAATTACATTTGCAATATTTTGTAAACAACTTACAATAGCTCAGCAACCACCCAAGTTACACACATACTGTCAGCAACATTTTATTCAGCTAGCTGATGAGCTTTCATATGAGGCTAAGAATTCCTGTCTGCATTACGTGGTTGCTGAGATATTTAGAAAAATGTGTAAATTATACCTATGTAAATTAATATCATAAAAACAGCAGTTAATATCTATCTGCACTAGATGGAGGTCAAATATTAATGCAGTTGAGTTTGTCAATGTATAAGCTTTAAGACAAAATATTTTAAAATCTTGTAAATAGCATGGTTTGGGAATTATTGATGCAAATATGAAGAAGCAATATTTGATGCCTAGAGGCATCAGTAGGAGTTAACTGCAGATGCACCTGGAGGTGTCACACGGATGATATATATGCTGAGAAATTCTGGACCTCAATGTCCATATCGTTTTTCCACTGTAAAAGCAATTGCAGAACTGGCACCTAGCAACATAAATGACAGCCTTACTATCACAATACTACCCTTGTTTAAGCTTACTTTCCACATAGTTGTGTAATGGAAAACTAGTCCCTTACAGAATAAAATTACATTGTGAACAGTGTCCACATCTCACTGATTTGCCAATACATGGCATAAAGTTAGTTTGTTCAAGTACATATTTAAAACAAACATCCTTTTTATATACTATCTGTGGCCACTCACCTGAAATTTTAATATAGCTTCATAGATTAATACTAGGCTAACTGCCCTTGCGAGCCATTTTAAGCCTAGCCAATTATCCCTTGTGAAACTCAAACCCTGAACCTTGTGTTTGTAAGGCAAACACCTTAACCATTAGGCCACCCTCCCAGCCCTGGTCCACTATATTCCTGGCCCACTCCAACAATACTCCAGTTCTTAAAAAAATCATTGAATGAATATCATAAAAATGGGTATTGAAGGGAGGAGTCGATAATCTCCAAAACTGGATTTGTCCTTTACCCTTTATCCCTCATAGACAACACCTGCTCACTATTACCAGCACCAAGTAAAGGGATGAAGTGTCCCTGTTTATCTTTTTGTTTTTACCTCATCAAAAGTATCACATGAAGTTTCAGGATACCTCCTAATTATCAACATTCTCTACAGTTTGGCACACTCTCTGAAAGGTGCCTTCATTAGATAGCATACAAGCTAACCTGACACATTGCCCCTTAACTACGGAATTTTTTTGATGGACTGGGTGCCAGCTATCAACCTGGATGTTTATAATAAACTTGAGAAAATGTGTGGTTGAGTGCAGATATTGGAAAAATAGATCTAATCTATCTCTTGTATCCGGCCAGAAGATGAAAATGTCATTCAGGAAACGGACATATAAAGACCAGCTGTCTCTAAATTTAGATGTAAATACATAGCTGTTCTCCCAATGAGCCAGGACAATGTTTTCGAAGAAAGGGAGACAGGCGGCCCCCACAGCTACAACACTGGCCTGTTTAAATAGCTGCAAATTTATGTGCATGTATTTTACTGAAATTTTTTGTTATGCTAAATGGAATGATTGTTTCAAAAGTTTCAGATTTATTCTGTTGAAAATTGTATTTCTAAAAGTTTTAGAAATATGATAAAAAACATGGAGAATAAAGGAGCAGAAAGATTATACTGTATGTGATTACACAATGGCAAATAAATTTATCTTGATTAGTGATTTTATTATTTCCTATAGACTCATTACTTGTTTTAAGGAGAGCAAAGTGTAAAGTTTTCCAATTAGAGTTATAATTAGGATAAACCAATTTTGCTTTATTTTAAAGATCAAAGCTTTAATATAAGAATCAATATCAGGAAATTTGATTCCTCCAAATCCCAATGTTTAGTGTGATGTTGTAAGGCTATTCTTAGTTTGTTGGTAAACCAACAAAATTTTAATAATCGTTTATTGATTTAATATAGGCCTTGTCTGGAAAAAGGAAGAGGGCTTGTATTATTAATTTGGAAATTTTTTTATTAATTAATTTTATTAATTGTAGTTTATCCTAAAACAGTACCATAGCTTTGTTCTATTTGGAAGAGAAGTTTGAAATTGTTTCTATAATATTTTTACAGTTTATAGTTTTTATTTCAACAACAGATTTCAAGAAACTAATGCCTAAATACTCAAATGATATAACCTGCTTGCCTATATGTGTTTTACATATTTGTAGTTTTCTTTTTTTATTTACAAATAAAAATTTAGATTTTGAATTATTAAAGAGGAGACCCAAATAAGACTGAAATAACTTTATAATAAAATCTAACTCCTTCAGAGTTGACCTTGAGTTGGAAAGAATTAGTAAGATATCATCAGTATATAGTATGATTTTAGAGTTAAACTTTTTGAAATGTCTATAACTTTAATATTTGAGTTTGCTCGAAATTAAGATTGCTAAAATTTCAATGGATATAGCAAATAATATCAGAGAAAGGGGACAACCCTATTTGGTATCCTTAACAAGGGGAATATATCCCGGTATGAATGGGCCAAGTTTAACATAAGCACTATTTTTTTATAAATATTCTTCAGGAGTGAGATGAGACATACAGGATAATCAATTAAGTCTAATACGTTTGAATAGCTAATTCCAATTCAGAGAACCAAAGGCTTTCTCACTATCTAAGCTAATTAGAAGGGATTTTTCTTTGTTTATTTAAATAGTCCACAACAGTTAGTATTCTTTTAATACTATCATGAGTTTGCCTTTGAAATTAAAAGACTTAGTCCAAGCTAATTATTTGAGATATAGGTCCTTTTGCTGTATTTGAAAGAATAGACATAAAAGTTGTGTAGTCATTACTTATAAGTGATATAGGCCTATATGAGGAACATACGTGGGGGGTTTTAATTTCTTTTACTATTGCTGTGATTAATGGCTATTTCCATGAAAGGGGAATTGTTTCATGACTTTCAACTTCTAGTACAGTTTTCAGAAAAAAAAAAGATGATGGAAGGAGGAAATAGTTTATTGTTTTTATTATGCCATCTATAACTGGGGCTATATTAGGTTTAAGTTACTTGATTTTGTCTGAGATCTCTTTACAGGAAATTTGTTTATACAAATTATCTTTAAATTTAAGAGGGATCTTCTTAACAAGAGACTGGACAAAATTAACTCATTACATCTGAGTGACACCTCCAGGTGCATCTGCAGTTAACTCCTACTGACAAATATTGCTTCTTCATATTTGCATCAATAATTCCAAAATCATGCTATGTACAAGGTTTTAAAATAGTTCATCTTAAAGCTTATCCAGTGGCAAACTCAACTACATTAACACTAGACCTCTGTCTAGTGCAGATAAATAGATACTGTTATTTTTACGATATTAATCTATATAGATATATTTTTCACATTTTTCTAAACATCTCAACTACCAAGTAACACAAACAGAACTCCTGAACCTCATATGAAAGTTCTCAGCTAGATAAATAAAATGTTGACAATGTGCTTGTACCTTGAGTGGTTGCTGAGATACTGTAAGTTGTTTGCAAAATATTACAAATGTAATAGCTACTTTGTTTACTATGACTTATAACATCTGGTTTAACACCTAGAACCTAAAAAATACTACCACTATAAAAATGTTTTTTGCTGAAGTATTTGTCATTTACAGTTGATATAAAAAGTATATACACCCCTGTTAAAATGCCAGTTTTTGTTATATAAAAAAATGAGACCGCAATAAATAATTTCAAACCTTTTCCCACCTTTAATGTGACCTATATGTACAATTCAATTGAAACACAAATAAATCTGTTAAGAGGAAAAATAAAAGAAAAATAAAAAACATAGAATGAGCTGATTGCATAAGTGTGCACACCCTTAAACTAATACTTTGTTGAAACACCTTTTGATTTAATTACAGCATTCAGTCTTCTTGGGTAGGAGTCTATCAGCATGGCACATCCTGACTTATTTGCTCACTCTTCCGTGCAAAAGTGCTCCAAGTCTGTCAGATTGTGAGGGCATCTCTTGTGCACAGCCCTCTTCAGGTCACCCCACAGATTTTCTATTGGATTTAGGTCTGGGCTCTGGCTGGGCCATTCAAAAACTTAAATTTTCTTCTGGTGAAGCCATTCTTTTGTTGATTTGGATGTATACTTGGGATCATTGCCATGTTGAAAGGTAAAATTCCTCATCTTTCTAGCAGACTCCAGAAGGTTTTGGGCTAAAAGTGACTGGTATTTGGAACTGTTCATAATTCCCTCCACCTTGACTAAAGCCCCAGTTCCAGCTAACGAAAAGCAACCCCAAAGCATGATACTGCCACCACCATTCTTCACCATGGGGATAGGGTTATTTTGGTGATGTGAAGTGTTTTTGCACCAAACGTACCTTTTGGAATTGTGGCCAAAAAGTTCAACGTTGGTCTCATCAGACCACAACACATTTTCCCACACGCTTTTGGGAGACTTGAAGTATTGTTTTGCAAATTTTAGCCGGGCTTGGGTGTTTTTCTGTGTATGAAAAGGCTTCCCATCTTGCAACCCTACCCCATAGTCTATACATATGTAGAATAAGGGAGATTGTTGTCACATGTAGTACACAGCCAGTACTTGCCAGAAATTCCTGCAGCTGCTTCAGTGCTGCTATAAGTCTCTTGGCAGCCTCCATGAACAGTTTTCATCTAGTCTTTTCATCAATTTTGGAGGGACGTCCAGTTCTTTGGAACGTCACTGTTGTCCCATATTTTCTCCACTTTTTTGATGACGGTCTTCAATGTGTTCCATGGTAAATCCAATGCTGTGGAAATTGTTTTGTACCCTTCTCCTGACTGATACCTTTCAACAATGAGATCCCTTTGATGCTTTGTAAGCTCCCTGCAAACCATGGTTTTGCTATAGCAGGCAACTGGGTAAAGGTCAGGAAAATCGTAGAAGGCCAGGTGAACTTTATCTGGGGTTAATCAGAGTCTCTTTAACTGATGGCAGGTGTGTACCCAAGAAGACTGAATGCTGTAATTAAATCAAAAGGTGCTTTAACAAAGTATTAGTTTAAGGGTGTGCACACTTATGCAACCAGCTTATTGTACCTTTATTTTTTATATTTTTTCCCCTAACAGATGTGTTTGTTTTTTCAATTGAATTGTACAGGTCATAGATCACATTAAAGGTGGGAAAAGTTTTGAAATTATTTATTGTGGTCTCATTTTTTTATATCACAAAAACCTGGCATTTTAACAGGGATGTGTACACTTTTTATATCCACTGTATACTTCTTTCATAACCCCTACAGTTCCAGAGATATTAACATTTGCTTCAAATGTGAGGACATAATTTGATTCTGTCAAAAGGCTTAGGCTCCACCCACTGGGAGTTACAGTGCAAACTTCCTGAGCTCCACTGGAGTGAATGAGTTAAAATGTGGAGTATTACCTTTTATTTTAGAATTTTGATTTAGAGATCTGTAGTGGTGTCTGACAGCATCAAGAATATTGCCAACACCAGTAGATGATTTATTTTTAACATTTTATTCCAGAATATTATTGCTTTTAGACTGCTACTTGATTTTTGACAAATTATGCATGTGTCTTGATGACACAGCATATGATGCATTTTTTTTCTTTTTTTACTTTTCTAGTGCCAAAGCTCTTTTAAGAGATAGAAAATCTAAATAAGATATTCAGATATCCTATTTCATTTTGCTAAAGTTTTATTTTGTTCTGGGTATTTAGATTTAGTCTCTAGCAGTTATAGTTGAATATTTATTCCCATTCTTTTCTTTTTTGTTTATACCAGGTAAGTGTTTTACCAAATATGTAAGTTTTTAGTGAGTCCCAAATCCCGACTATATTATCATCGGTATTATTTATATCTAGGAAAAATTTAAGTTCACACATGAGCCATGATTTACAGCCTTAATTTGGTTATGTAGGATAGCTTTTTAAAGTTGATTTGAAATTTTAGGACTGGGGCATTATGATCACATACATGAAACTGAATAATGTTAAATCCACATATTTTTTTTTAAATTATGTCCTGGGAAAACTAGTATTCCATCAATTCTTGTTTGTGGATCATATTTATAAGCATAGTACGTAAAATACAGTGAATTAGAGTCCATCAGAATAAATATGTATTTTAAATTGAATATTTCTATCCAATTTTTAAGTGTTTTCGCAGTTGAGGTCATTCTGAGATTTCTCTTTTTACCTGTTATCTGTGTCATATAATAGACAATTAAAATCCATTCTTATTATTATATTACCTTGTGGATTAACAGAGGAACTTTTTGTTTTAAATTTTATCTCAGTGTTCAAATAAAGTACTTGTTCTTCCAGCTTGGTGGTTCTTTGCTTGCCATTCTTTATGATATCTAGATTTTTTTTAGGTAAGTTTTGACCCATTCCTAGATTAACTAAAGTCCATAATCTGTGGTTATAGTTTAAAACTAACAAGGGTGAGGAGACCTTGACCTTCATATTTATGAATAATCTGTGGAGACATTATATTTTTCTTCGAAAGTATTACCAGCCCTCTTCTCATACTTTTAAATGAGGACTGTGCCATTATTAAGTAGTTGCCAGGTTTCCAAATGTCTTTATCTACATGATTAAACTGTTTCTTGCAGAAATATTATTTGTGCTTTGTTTATATTTAAATAATGTAACAGGTTTGTTCTTTTCCTTGGATTATTTAAACCATTAACATTTACAGATAACAAAGATAGATCCATGAGTGAGTTAAGTCACACATTAGAAAGTAATCTAAGTAAGCTATTATAATAATAATATATAGCCTTCAGTGACTGTGTTAATAAGAACATTTCAGACAAAAAAAGACAGTGACAGTAAGAAAGTAAATAACGCATATTAATTACAAACATGGACTTTTTAAAAAAATCCTAGTTTAACAGATGAGAAATCTATCAGGCTATCCTTTGCTATCTAACTTACCTAGAACTTATGCACTTAAAGATATTATACAGTGAGTTAACAGAGCTCTGCAGAGAATATATATATATATATATATATATATATATATATATATATATATATATATACACACACACACACACACACACACACACACACACAGAGATATGTACACATAACTTATAGCAACATTTAATTTACTACAGACAGAAAACTGAAGTAAAGTGGAAGAAACTGTCCCACACCACTTTTTCCCCCTTTCTTTTTCTTACTTTATCTTTTCTCTCTCCTTTTCCCCATTTTTCATTCTCCCCTTCTTTCCAGTTCTTCTATTCACCCATTTGTTATTGAATTTAAGCTAGTTAAAACATAACTGCATCCATATTATAACCATTAAGGATATAACTCACAGCATCATACAGTACATGCAATATACATACAACAAATCTTACTTCTCAGATCAAAATGCAGCTAGTACTTTACTTGTCAAGAAGAGATGGTGTAAAAAATAAACAGATCTTGGTAATATAATAATAGATTAACACGTTCCACAAATGTTTTCATCTGTTTAAAAAAAAAAAAGATCACACACAATTGACATTTCAAGATTTCAGAGATAAAATTGTATTTACGTTGTTGTGTCTTTCGGCTTTTCCCGGTTAGGGGTCGCCATGGCGGAACTCCAGTCTGCTAATGATTGGCAGTAGATTTTTACGTGCCGAGTTGCCAGCCCTGGCGCACAACCTTCAACAAAGGTACGCCCATTCACGCATTTATATGTTACATAAATATGGGAAGGGGTGTATTCAAGACATAACTTTTGTTCCACATCCAATATTCTAATTTAAAACTTAACAGTTTCCATTATCTGAGACTAAAATGAATCCATAACAAAATGTACTATAGACCCTGCTTATACCCCTTTTCGTTCCTGATGCTTTGTTAGGTAAGTGACTATTTTATCTGCAGCTGCAGTCTTCACCAATGAGGAAGGAAACAATCTCTATATCAAAGACAAAGTACAGTTTTGTACCTACCATAAATGTAGATGTTCGAGTGCTAATACAGCTGCAGATGGGTTTTCTGCCGTCAGACGGGTCCTCGGTCGGCCAAATTCCAAAGTCTAGGTCCGGCGTCGGTTGTTGTCGCTTTCTTTCCTGACGTCAGTGAGGCAGGGGTATATAAGACACAGCCGACGCCATTTTCTTCAGTCTTTCTTGCCCCAGATGTCAGGTGCCCCCAGAAGGAAGGCAATACATAAATTATATTTATATACATGCAATGCAATAGAATCAAAAATCAGTAGTTGCAAGCAAATATACCATAGAAGGATAACCCAATCAGGTTGTATGAAGAGGGGTTAGGCCCTAGGCCTTTACCAAGAGGGGAAGGAGGGAGGGAAAACTGTACTGCAGCTGTATTAGCACTCGAACATCTACATTTATGGTAGGTACAAAACTGTACTATGTTCATCGTGCATACAGCTGCAGTAATCACAGATGGGTAGAATCCCAAAGCTACGCACAGGGTGGTAGGCACTAGGTGGAACTGGGATGAGCCAGAATGCCCTGCAACACAGCAGTGGCAAAGCCTGCTCTAGTTTTGGAATATAAAGGCAGGTGGTAGTGTTTTGTGAAGGTATGCACAGAACTCCAAGTGGCTGCCTCCAAAATATCTTTGGTAGGAACTCCTCTGAGGAAGGCTGTAGAGGTAGCTGTGGCCCTGGTGGAGTGGGATCTGATGCCTGTAGGGACAGATTTTCCATGATAGGAGTAACAAAACCGTATGCAGTGGCCTATCCATTTTGAAATTGTCTGTTTGGTAACTGGTTTCCCTTGAGCTCCTACAGCATAGGACATAAAAAGTTGTTCTGATTTCCTGAAGGGCTTTGTTCTGTCCAAATAATAACGTAGCTGTCTATGGATGTCTAAGGAGTGTAGCAGCCTTTCCCCTTTGTTTTGAGGATTGGGGTAAAAGGTAGGTAAGTGTATGGCTTGATTTAAAGCTACCCTGGATACCACTTTAGGCATAAATGATGGGTTGGTTCGAAGGGAAACCCTGTCCTGATGGAAGATGAGAAAGGGCTGCACAGCCATGATGGCTTGTAGTTCCGAAACCCTACGAGCTGAGGTAATGGCCAGAAGGAAAGCTGTTTTCCAGGACAAATATTGCAAATCTGTCGAGGCAGCTGGTTCAAAGGGAGGCAATGTTAATTTTTCTAGAATGTAATTAAGATCCCAGGCTGGTATTGGTTGTTTCCTTGGTGGTCTTATATTCTTAGCCCCTCTGAGGAACTGTCTTAAGAGTGGGTGAGAGAATAAGGGTGGATCCGTGTTGAATTCTGCAGAAATGGCTGAGGCATGGATTTTTATGGAGGAAAATGAAAGTCCACTGTTCAGCAGCTCAGCTAGATACTGTAATACCTGAGGCAAATTTAGTTTTCTAGGGTCCTGGCCTTTTTTCTCATTCCAAGAGCAAAACAGTTTCCATTTTGCGGAGTAAGCCTTTCTAGTAGATGGCCTTCTGGCCTCCAAAATGACATCCTGCACCTCTTTGGGGAGTAGGGTCTGTTGTGGTGTTAAGGAATTTTCCATGCAGCGAGATTGAGTGTTTTCAGCTGACTGTGAAGAGTTTTGTAGCTGTGCTGAGTCAGCAGAAGAGGCATTAGAGGTAGGGACCAGGGAGGAGTATGTGTTAGGCTCCTCAGGAGTGGGTACCAGTGTTGCTTTGGCCAGTCTGGAGCAATCAGTATCATCTTCGGTCTGTCTGCTCTTGCTTTCAAGAGCACCTTGGGCAGAAGAGGCAGAGGTGGGAAAGCGTAAACTGTCCATGCTGTCCAACTGAATGAAAGGGCGTCCACTCTCCAGGCCTTTGGATGAAAGGTCCTTGAACAAAACTTTTCCAATTGATGATTCCTGTGGGAGGCGAAGAGATCTATGTCTGGCCTCCCCCACGCTTGGATTATCTTTGTAAACACTTGAGGATGCAACTTCCATTTGTGTGGATCTGTCATATTTCTGCTTAGATTGTCTGCCAGCGTGTTTTCCAAACCTGGCAAGTACTGTGCTTGAAGTTCGATTTGTCATTCCAGAGCCAAGTTCCAAAGTGTCATGGCTAGTCTGCACAGGGGGTATGAATGTGTTCCTCCTTGTTTGTTTATGTACCACATTACTGTGGTGTTGTCTGTTCTTATCAATAATTGTCCTGGATGCAGGAGGTCCTTGAAAGCTGTAATTGCATTTATCACTGCTAGCATTTCTTTTTGATTGATGTGAAGGTGCTTTTCCTTTTGGGACCATTTGCCCTGAATGCACCTGTCCGTCAGGTGTAATCTGAGGCGTCTGTTGTGACGACTTGATTTGCTTGAGGCTTGCAGAATGGGAGGCCTGTATTTGCTTGACATGCTTGGGCCCACCATAGAAATTCCTTTTGCAAACATGGAATTATTGGTATTATTGTTTCCAAACTGTGACTGTGTTGAGACCATAGGTTTTTTAGGTACCATTGAAGTTTCCTCATATGCAGCTTTGCACATGGGATTAAAAGAATGCAAGATGCCATGAAGCCCAGAGCCTGCAGGATTTTCCTTGCAGTAAGCCTGGTACATTTTGCTAGTATTTTGGAGCACTGAGTTAGTTGCCCCTGTTTTTCTGGCGTAAGATAGGCCATCTGGGTGTTTGTGTCCAAGTTGGCACCCAGGAAAGTTATTTTCTGAGATGGTGTTAGCCTGGATTTCTCTTTGTTGATTGTGTATCCCAGAGAATGCAGTAACCGTGTTACATAAGCCAGATGTTCCAGAAGTATGTGCTTGCTGTCCGCTTGGATCAGGCAGTCTTCCAAATAAGGGTAAATTTGTATCCCTTGAAGTCTGCAGTACGCAATCACTGATGCCAGGCACTTTGTGAATACTCTGGGCGCAGTAGATAAGCTAAAGGGCAATGCAGAGAACTGATAGTGGATTGAACCTGCAAGAAATCTGAGGTATCTTCTGCAGCTTTGTCTGATTGGGACATGCAGGTATGCCTCCAGAGGTCCAATGCTACCAGCCAAAACTCCTTGCCCAGCATGGGAAGAAGCTGCTGTAATGTGAGCATCTTGAATTTTGGTACGAGTAAAAATGTGTTTAGGATGGATAAGACCAAAATGGGTCTCCAGTCGGTTCCTTTCCTTGGTACCAGAAAAAGTCTTGAATAAAAACCTTGACCTTGTTCGTGAGTAGGTACCTCTTGAATAGCTCTCATGCTTATGAGCTTTGAAATTTGTAGTTGTGCCTCTGCCCTTTGATTGTGTGGCAGGTTTGGCATGCCTCTCATTTTGGAAGAGTGTGGAATTGAAATTTGTAGCCTCTGTTTATAATGTCCAGGATCCATTTGTCTGTTGTGACAATATGCCAATTTCTTGCAAATAATGCTAGCTTTCCTCCCAAAGGTGCTGCCAGCTGAGACCTGCTTGGCATGGAAATGAGGGAGTCATTGGGTTTGTTTCCTGTATTGTTGTGCACTGTCTTCGCCACCTCTTGGTGCTGGAGTTTGCCATTGTCGGCCTCTATATGATCCTTGTGATTGCCCTCTGCCCCTTGTGCGTCTGTATCTGCCTCTTTGGGGCTTGTCAGTGGCTGGAAAGGACCAGTTTTTTGAAGGCCAATTTCTGCTAAAACGTGGTGGTTGGACCTGTAAAAAAGCTTTGACAGTTTGCATAGATTTGGCTTTTTCTTCCATTTTCCGTAATATCTCCTCAGCATTAGTACCAAACAGCACATCCTTTTGTAAAGGAGCATCTAGAAGTTTAGCTTTCACATGATCAGGCAAGTTTTGTTCCCTAAGCCAGGCATGTCTGCGAATGACTGATCCTGTAGCAGCCGCTCTACTTGAGGCCTCTAGGGCATCATAGCCACATTGTAAGGTGTATTTACCCACTTGCTCTGCACTATGCATCATATCCTGCAACTCCTTCAAATCTGGTTGTTCAGGTTGAGACATTTTATTCCTTAATTGTGATAACAGGAACTGTTGATATTTAAGCATATGAAACTGACAATTTAAGGCCCTCATGGCTAGGGTGGCCGAGGTATATACCTTTTTACCCCACCTTTCTAAGGATCTTGACTCTCTTTCGGCAGGAAGTGGATTCTTGGCAGTAGAGGCCTTCAATCCCTTGGGGCCTTGAGAAATGGTTTCAGGGTCAGCATTATGGCTTTTGTAGAGAAATTGGTGAGAGTTAGGAACTCTGTAGTACCTATCAGGTTTGACTGGTGCAGGAGGCAGGGAATCCGGGTTAAGGCAAGCCTCCGAATAAACATCATCAAGAATGTCCAAAACAGGAGGTATCGCCAGAGGTCTGTGTTGAGGTAACAAAAGAAATTCCCTAAGTCTTTTCTTGGAATCGGAAAAGTCTTGGCCTTCCCAATGGAAGTGTTCCCTTAAAGTGTGCAAGGTTTCCCCAAAGGAAAAATCCTCAGGAGGAGATACAGAAGGAATGGACTGCTCTGCATCCGAATCCTCAAAAGGGGAGTAAGAGTGTTCCTCTACATCAGAATGTTCTGATAAAATGGAGCCCTGATCAGAAGAGGGAGAATCTTCCTCCACTCTGGGTCTCTTGTCTGGAGGGGGTTGAGAACCCCTGATAAGAGTAATTAAATCCTCAGCCATTTTAAGCATCTGTTTTTTAGGCATGGGGCCTGGAGATGGGCCCTGTGCAACAGGCCTCTTGGGATGCCTGGCTGCTTTGGATTTAGTAAAGGCCTTAATAGAAAAAGAAGATGAGGGTCTAAATACACCATGGGTGGAAGTGGACCTGTCCACATTAGGAGGCTCAACATTAGCAATGGCTTCGGTGGTAGTAGTCTGGGAAAGGGCCGAGGTACCTGCGGTCTCGGGTACAGAGGACACCGCCAAAGGAGTGTCGTCGGTAGTCAGGGACTGCAAAGGCGTCTCGCTGAGAACCGGACCACGTGTAGCCTGTTTTGGCGTGGTGTCGGTGGGGACCGCGGACCTCGCGTGTCGGTCCTTGTCCTTGCGTTTTTTGGACAAAACGGTAGTCGGAGTTTCCGACGACATTTTATAATCAAAGGCTTTACCAAAATAGTGTTGGGTGAACTCCGCCCAACGCTTAATAGTGCGTTTATTGAAAGTAGCACAAAAGCGACAGCCCGAGACGTCGTGGTCTGGGCCTTAACAAGGTATGCAGAGGGAATGGAAATCCTTATGCGGTATTTGCTTCCCACAAGAAATACAATTATTAACTTTTTCTGACATCGGTCTGAGGCAAGAAAAGTTTCCCCAACGGGGTACTTAGCTTTAATGAAGACTTCGGTTTCCAATTTTTTCGTAATTCAAGAGCTGGCCGACCGGCACTTGCGAACTGCTTCTGCTTCGGGCACCGCGCAGCAAAAAAGACTGAAGAACATGGCGTCGGCTGTGTCTTGTATACTCCGGCCTCACTGACGTCAGGAGAGAAAGCGACAACAACCGACACCAGACCTAGACTTTGGAATTCGGCTGACCGAGGACCCGCCTGACAGCAGAGAACCCATCTGTGATTACTGCAGCTGTATGCACGATGAACATCTATGTAGAAGAAAATGTGTCCTAACAAATGCAGACAGGAAATCTCTCCCTGGACAGTCTAGAAGACTTCCAGTTAAGTAGGATTCTACGGCGGTTTGGAAGGATGAACCCAAAGTATGCAGATATTGAGCATCCTCAAGAAATAATCAATGGTTGTCCAACAAGAGAAACTTCCTCCCAAATGAAGATGCTCAAGGGGAATTCAGCCAGCATATCTTGTATAAGAAAGGTAAGTGTAATTACACCACAAGCAGCAGTGAAATTCCTCTCTAGATTAGTCAATGCTGTCCAAATAGGAAACAACCAACAGATAAAACAATCCAGCAAACTGCATCTTCTCGTACACCAGTATATCTACCACTCAATAAAACCCCAAAGCCACCCCCCCCCAAAAAATGTTTTCCTGTTAAGTTTACATTTATTCTGCAGAGCTCTAAAAAGGCGTTGCTTCCGCTTGGCCATTTAGGGTCTGCTCCCTGCCCCCTGCCAGTAGTTCTCATTTTAATTAACAGCGGTTTTCAACTTTTTCACTAGCTCACCAACATTTTCATATCCGTTAACAGTGACATGTTTTTTTTCCACTTTTTACTGACAGTCTAGTATCGGTTCACTTTTACTACTAAGTAGGTTAAACTTGCTACCCATTTTTTCATCATCTTTCACTCAATATATTCTCAGCTTTGATTTGCTAAGAGATGCAGTCACTAATCCTAGGAATGAAACATTAGTAGCTAAAAAGGTTTCCTGCTTTATCATTATTTGTTAGAACAGACTGAAGAGTATGTCAGTGGCAACATGCATTGTATACACTTATCCATCCATTTTTTTTAATATCTGCATCATCCAAATTATAGGTGCAGGAGTCACAACCTACCTCAGCAAGTAAACAACATAAGGGATAGAATAACAGTTCATTTCTGGGTATACATGCACTCAAATGTGCAACACTGCCAGGTTAGCATTATCAGGCCATCTCCCAGCATAGTAATAAAAATGGAAGAAAATGGAGGATCACTATGAAAAGCCACATGAACATGAGCAGAAATGGAAATTATGATCTGTGACCTTTGAAGTCTGTTGATCAAATCTTGAAAGAGATGTTACCACCTTTCCTGTGACCTCAAAAGCAGATCCGATATCTGCCAGACTTGAAGAACACCTTCTGTTCAGGGCACATTCCAACCGAAAAATGAACGGCTCGTCGAAAGGGAAGAGACCTGACCCCATGAAAGTAAAAGGCTTTGAGGAGGAAATCAGTCCAGATGCCGCAAAGACACAGGATTCCAACGGGGCAGCAAAGGCAACTCTAAGCACAGTACAAAGCCCTCAGTGCAGAGCTGGTGCAACAGAGTTCCACTCAGTCCCAGTAACCTATGAGAGGAGTGGGATGGATCCAAGGACTACAGAGCAGAGGAAGGAGTACTAACAGATGCCAAAGCTACAGACACCAACCTGGTTGATGGCCCCCAACACATTGGCTTCTAGATGTGGGTCTGACCTAAGAAGTAGCAAGAAAATGGGACTTGTTGGGAGGGAGGAATGATGCTCAAGTCTATTTGTGTCCTCAAAAAAGCACTTCTAATGCGCTCCAGTTCTAAGCTGGTAGCACTCCTAATAAACCTAAATGATCTGGCTGAAAATACTGAAGGAAGACCCGATGGAATCTGGGAATGTTTCTGCTACTCAGAAGGCTTACTTAATTGCCCTGGTGGTGACTCATCTGTAATCAAGATAGGCTCTAAAGGGATTGGTGCCAAAGTAAGTGGCTCAGGATCTGACCTCAAACGGGAATCCTGCTTTTGAGTTTTGAGCTGATGATTGAGCTTCATCATCTGCCCTCCTTTTTCTTGTCATCCTTTGTCTCTCTCAGAACCTACTGTAGTCCCTTGCTTTCTTGGTCTCGTCTCCCCCAGGATCAGAAGGAAGATGATCTTTAAAGGTCAATTTATTTCTCTTGTCAGAAAGGATCCCCTACCCAAAGAACTTGCACACAGAGCAATCCGCATTTCAATATTCCATTCCCAGACAGTAAACACACTAATCATGACCATTCTGGGGGAATCTTGCGCCTGTACTTCAAGCACTTTTTAAAATTCGTTCCTCCTTGTCATTCAAAACAGCTGTAAAGAAAAAGGACTGCATATAACAAGAATAAGCACACTAAGTACAACACACTACTTACAAAAAATACTTACGAAAGCTGAGAATAATATTTTTCTCCCCACTTTCTAAGATTTCTAATTCCTATGAGAATACAATTATTGACAGACACATGCATAAGAAGAGCTTGGATGAATGAAGGCCCCAACAAATCGTGGAGTTTATAGCCAATTTTCTACTTAAATACCAACAAAACAGAAAAGTTGGTCTCTACACAGAGTCAAAAAGTTATCAGAAAAGCATTTAGCATTTTAGCAAATTTAGAATTTTTTTTTATTTTTAAAGAAGGCAGTGGCACACTTAGCTGCTGGCTGGAGATCACATCTGAACATGATGGCAGCAAACAAGATGTGCGGGATGCTCTCTAGAGAGTACAGGTGCATTCAGATTGGATGGATGAAATTTAAAGGGATCCTGCACATTCCTCATAAAAGGCACAATTTCCAAGAAGCAAACAGGATAAAAATACAACTGGGAAGCAGCAAAGTAATAACTGCTGCACCACCATCTTTCCCAGACATTTAGCAGTGTATGAAGACAAACCAGTGAATCATTATATTAAAAAATAAAAGTTATACACTCACCATAACTATGCATATCTGTGCAGCCTGTTTTCATCCTTCAGTGGGTCTCAGATCCAACCTCGGATCTTACTTCAGCCATTTTTCTAGACTTTGGCACTGTAGCTCGAGCTCCTCCCCTTATACATAATCCTCACTTCTGATGAAATAGTCCAAACTGAGTTTAGTTTGCCCTATAGTTAAAGTACTAAACAGCTATAGCAGAAGGAAAAAAAAAAAGAAGAAATAGAGGACTGAAGCTCATGCAGCAAAGGTGTCCGGAAATACTCCTCAGGACATACTAGCTGCCCACATAAAAACAGCTTATAAAATAGGAGGGAGGTGGAGGTCAAGAGAATGAGGAAGGACAAAAACAACACAGATGCATAGTTACAGTGAGTACATAACTTTTATATCTGATCTTGTCTTTTCTGTCCACTCCTCAACAGATGAGGTAGAGTCCCCAGCTAGAGAAACCCTGGGTGTTTCTCAAGAAAGGATATTCTGGAGTACAGCAGAGCCAAATGCTGTCCTATTCCTAGGTAAGATGCCCAATTTGTAATGAGCTACAAAGGTATGAGCATTGGACTATGTAGCAGCTTTAAAAAAATGTCATCTATAGAAGCTCTGGACCAAAACGCAGAAGATGTAGCCATAGATCTGGTGGAATGAGCCTTTGGCAGTTTAGGTAATATCAATTTATAGACAAAGGAAATGCAATCTTTTGATACTGCCTTGCCCATTTAGCTTTGAAAAAAGACAAACAATTGGTCTGATGTTTTTGAAATCTCTAGTTCTGTCAATATATAATCCAAGTTGTCTATGAACATTAACAGATGCAGCACGTATTCTCCCTTTCTGGAAAATTTCAGAAAGAAAACAGGTAGACTGATGGAAAGAAGGGTTAGTCTGAAAGAACACCCTGTCATTTTGAAAAATCAGACACGGTGGCTAGGAAAGTACCTGGAGTTCTGATACATATCTAGCAATGCAATGACGGCCAGGGAAGAGTTTTTCATGATAAGAACTTTAATTCTGCCTTGGCTGTAGGCTCAAAGGGAGGCTGAATCAAAGCTGAAGTAAGTACTGTTAAATCTCACTGAGAAATAGAGTGCTTAATAAGAGGTTGAAGTGAAAAGGTACCTTTAAGAAACATAATCTCACTTTAAAAAAATAATTCAAAGATCCACAGAAACATACAATAGGATACATGTTCTTAAAATTAAAATATAATGAAGCTAAAGTAAATAGGACATTCTATAACTATATACACTGTGTACAATGCTGCCTGGTTGATCTCTAAAAGTAAAATATAGAATGAATTAATACACTAGCTAAATGCAAAATAGAACAATGAAATTCATAAAAGATATGAAACAAAAGATGTAATTAACCTAAATTGGAGGTAATTATGTTTTGATATAAATCAATGAAAGAAAGTACTACAGTCCTAGGAAAGTAGGACAGATTCTAATTTCCTTAATCCTAAATTCTTTGTAGATGATTTCTTTTAATGAGGATAAGAAATCTTCAACCTGAGGTAAAGATGACTACTTCTTTCGGTTACTTATATTTTGTTCTTGTTATTGCTAATATTATCCAATGTAAGTATTTATATTCATGTTGTATGAGAGTTTTAGATGATGGAAAAGTATCAAACCACAATGCTCTTAAAAATCTTCAACATTTTCCCATAAAGGTTTAATAAGATGGTAATCATAAAATGTGAGACTCATCTGCATCACAAATTTTCAAACATCTCCAGCATAAAATCATCAAAGGCCAGTTTCGAAAGAAAAATTGCCCTAGACACTAAAGATAATCACAAGGCCTTCTTTAGTTATGTCAGGAACATGGGCGGAAACTCCCAGATATGCTCTGAATTGTTGCATAACGGTACAAAATATACCGAACCTACAGACATGGCCAACATCCTGGCAGACAAATTCAGCGCAAACTTCTCCCCCCCCAAAGGAGCAAATGCCTATCCCAACTGAATGTAACCTCCCTGAAAGCTGCCCTCTCCAAAGCAAAAAACACAGCATCTATGGGACCGGACGGTGTCCCAGGCTGTGTCTTACATGAGCTCCAAGAAGAACTGAACCCTCACATTAAGTCACTGTTCAAACTTAGCCTTACTACAGGATATGTACCCAAAGAATGGCGTACAGCTACAGTGGTCCCACTCCACAAAGGTGGTGCCACAACGGACCCCGGAAACTATCGCCCCATAAACCTGACTAGTCTGGTCTGTAAAGCTATGGAGCGTATTATCATGGAACTCATAAACAAAGACATTGGGAGCCTCCAGACACTGGACCCTACCCAATTCGGCTTTGTTAAGGGCAGATCTTGCCTCTTAAACCTAATTGATTTATTTGATACAGTTACCAAAGCCATAGATATGGGCAAGGTAGTCCACACAGCCTACCTGGACCTCGCAAAAGCCTTCGACACAATACCCCACTCGGGCATCATAAATAAGCTTACCAGCTTAAATATCAACCCCTATATCACAAGATGGGTTGCAAACTGGCTCAGAGATAGAACCCACATGGTCAGAATCGCAGGTGCCATGTCCGAATCCAAACCAGTTACAAGTGGCGTCCCACAGGGCTCAGTTCTGGGACCTCTCTTGTTCGGTATATACTTCTCTGAGGTTCAGGCTAACACGGGGGGGGGGGGTTATGGCTGACAAAGTTCGCAGATGACTGCAAACTGGGAACCATAATCGAATCTCCTGCTGACACAAGCATCCTCCAAAAGTGTCTCACAGAGACTGATGCTTGGTGCCAGAGCCACGGCCTCAAGCTAAATGCTAAAAAGTGCATAGTCACCCCCTTTGGGAAAAACAAGGTGCTCACAAATTACCACATAGATGATAATCCATTACGTACGGAAGAAATAATTAGAGATTTGGGGACCAACGTAGATAGTAATCTCTCCTTTGATAATCACGTTGCCAAAGTGGTTAGAAAGACCTTCTATATAGCCCACCTTATCACGAAAGGGTTCGCATCTAGATCAAGAGAGGTCATTGTGCCCCTCTACTCGTCACTCATCAGGCCCATAATTGAATATAATGCCCCTTTTGGGATGTACCTTACCTGACACCTGCAGCAACTGGAGAGACCCCAAAAGTACCTCACCAAGAGGATCATGGGCTACAAACAGATGTCCTATGCAGCTCGACTAAAGAAACTCCAGCTCTACTCAGTTGCTTACTGCCTACTCAGAGGTGATCTATGCCTGACGTACAAAGCCATGTCAAACCCAGAATTAATGGACATGCTCCACCTCAAAAAATCCAAGTCCCTTAGAGCTACATGCTCCAGGAACCTAAACCTCAGCACAAAAATAAATAGGACATGCTGGAGGGACAGATTCATTTCCCAGAGGCTCCCCTCACTCTGGAATAGAATCCCAATTCATGTTAGACATAGCCCCTCGCTGACCCTCTTCAAGCGAAATTTGGACGCGTGGATGGGAAATCGCAAATTCACCCCTGGGATCTCTCCTGTGTCCCTGCTAGACAGAGGTACAGTAAACTAATCTTAAAAGGGTACCTTCTGTGACCTACTTTACGGAGGCACAGTAGGCTAATCTAATAGGGAGGCGGAAGCCAAATAAACTCTGGTTAGGCTTATAAATGCCCTAGGGCAGATAGCCTAGTATCTACCTATGACCCTATGAACCTGTCGCATTGTTAAATTTACCTATTCTATTAGGACTTACAAAAAAACTATGTAAAAATGATCAAATAAATATTTTCCAATACTGCGACAAGAGGTCTATTTTATTGAATGTAATATTTGAGTTTTTAATCTCTAAAGTTAGATATGAATCATGTCCAGCAGAAATACATTTCCAGAATTTATCATTTATATAAATGTTGCATTGTATAAGTATCTTGCATAGCGTGGAGATATTTTCAGTACTTAGTTTATTATATACAATTTCCTCAAAAAGGTGTATTTAAATTTGTTTGATTTTTAAATTCAGACCGAGATAGTAAGACATTTCTGTTTTGCTTATGTTAATACATTATGTAAATAAACCCAATCTTGATCATCTAAATTATATTTGCTTATGAGACATTGAACATCTTTACTTTTTAATCCATTGAAGCATTGTTGCCAACATATAAAGTTCTTTAATCCACAATTATTAATTCTAGTATAATTAGTTTTATTTAAAAAAAATCTCTATTTTTATAGGGATAATGAGATCAAACCAAACTTTTTGATACAATGGTGTTTTTGAGTACATTTAAAAATGATTAATATAATTAGACTCAGTAGGAGTAGAAATGTTATATTATATGTAATTGCATACATAATGCCAGAAAAGATTTTCTTTGGTAGTGTAACTATTTGTATCAATTTTAATTTTTTTTTTATCTAGAAAAAGAGATAAATGCAGATCTTTCCAGTTAGATTTATACCTTGGGTCTATCCAATTAAGGATAGTTCGAACAATCACTGATTTTATGCAAGCATTTAAGTCAGGAAAGTTAATACCTCCTGAATCCCAAGGTTTAATACAATGTTGTAGGGCTATTCTAGGTTTTCTGCGAAAACAGAGGTATTTTAATAAACTGATTTCCTTTACTTAAGACCTATTACGGAATAAAGCTTGTAATCTATACAATATCTTAAGGAACAAAACCATTTTTATTAAATGCAATCTGTATTCAACGGAAATTATCATTTTGTTCCATTTAGTGATAGTGTCTAGGATTATTCTGCAGTTAGTATCCCTGATTTCTTCAACTGTGTCCATTATGTTAGCAACCAAGTACTCCAATTTTCAGTTTTTTTGTCCAATAATATTATTATATACTCGTGAAGGTTTTTTTTTTTTAAGGAAGTACAGCTTTGTAAAATCTCACCATAACAGTAGATGCCCTCCTCTACACTGTTGCAGTATTCTTCACCTAAGGCATCTCTTGCATGAATAGTCCAATGTCTGACCAGTATACCAAAACCTTTGCTTCTTATAGGCGCCATACATCACACATATATTCCCCGTGCAAGACGTAGGACATAAAGGTGACATACAGATGTAATCACTCATAAATGGAAAAAAAAAAAACAAAGAAAGGAATATCATCAGGGACTAAGAGGAGCATATGCATCCAGAAGGAAAAATAAAGGAAGCAAGGAGAAGGGCCCCTCAACCAGGAGGGCAACCAGAAAACAGGACAAGAGTCAGGACAGAGGGGGAAGGAAGGCAGAAGCAAATACAACAACAGTGAAGAGAAGGACATCTACTGTTATGGTAAGACTTTACAAAGCTGTACTATCTCCTTCCATAACACTCTTGCAGTATTCTTCGCCTAAGGACAGTACAACAGCTAAACATGAAGCTAGGCAGAAGGAAGGTCCTAGGAACCCTCCACAAATCCATGCATGATAGTCCGCACAAAGCCTGCTTTAGCCTTGGAAATAACATCCAATTTGTAATATCTAGTGAAAGTATGAACAAAAGACCAAGTAGCAGCCTCAAGGATATAATTGGTATCCAGACCTTTGAAAAAGGCAACAGAGGAGACAACTGCTCCAGTAGAATGTGCCTTTACAGATGAGGAGACATATTTGCCATGAAAAGAATAACAGAAGGAAACTGGCCTTAGAAATCCAAGAGGAGATGTTTGCTTAGAAACAGCCAAACCCAAAGTCCTGAGATGAAAAACAAAAATTGCTCAGATATGTGAATAACTTTAGTATTATCTAAGTAATATCTGAGCTGAGTATGCAAATCCAAGGTTTGAAGAACCTTATCAGTGGCAGACTGTGTAGAAGGAGAAAAAGGGAGAAAGATGAAGAGACTGATTAAGGGACAACTCATTAACCACCTTGGGATTAGTGAGAAGAGACACCCTGTATCTACGAAAAATTAAAGAGGGGATAGCCAGGACAGTCTGATGTTCAAATACTCTCTCTTGGCAGAAGGAAGAACCAAAAGAAGAACAGTCTTCCAAGTACAGTGTTGGAAGAAAGCTGAAGAAGCAAACTCAAAAGGAGCCTGAGTCAATTCTTCATGCTCAAGGTGGAATGGGTTTCCTGGGGGTATAATATGAAGGATAAAGGAGGCGTCAAGGGCAGAGAAGAAGAGATTACTGATAGGTGAACTTTAACTGAAGAATATGCCAACCCAGCAAAGAGAAGATCACACAAATAAGAGAACTAGAGAAACCTCCATTTTTTTTTAATTTCTCTAAATCTTTTGGGTTTCTAATACCATGATGGGAATGGACTCCATTCCTAAGTCAAAGCACGATTAAAGTTCATGAAATTAGTATTGTTTCAACCTTTGATGTCAGCCAGAAGTCCTCTTTGCAACATCCGCAATGTGCCCAGTAATGACTCCTCCTGCAATTTGTATGGAGTTATATGTATTGGTAGCATATCTAAATTCGATTTTAGACTCTTTTTATAAGACGTGTTGCTCCTACCGCTATTGGAACTGCCTGGGTATCTTTCTTCCACATTGCTCTCATTTCTGCCTGCAAATCCTGATATTCTATGACTTTGTGTCTCTCTGTACTCAACACACTGTAGTCACTGGGTGCGGCAATTTCAATGATCAATGCTACTTTTGTCTTCTTTTTATGGACCACTGTATCCAGCTTTCTAGCCTCCATCTTTTGAACTGTTTTTAATAGCTGATCCCTTGTAATGTAGACTTCATTTTCTATGATGCTTTGTGGCTCATGTTTCCAATGTTTTTCAGCCACTTCAATACCATAATGTTTACACAATCCCCAGTGCAACAGTCTTGCCACACTATCATGTCTTTCAGTATACAGTCCTTCTGCCATTAATATGTCAAAACCAGCAACAAGGTGTGCAACTGTTTCCAATTCTGTTTTTCAAAACCTACATTTGTCTGCTTCTCCCACATGTTCAATGGACTTTGTAAACCAATGTGTATGCAGCACCCTATCTTGGGTCGCCAACACTAACTTTTCATCTCTTGGTTTGAATTTGCCTCTCCTTACCCATTCCAGTCTTTGGTCCTGATCAACATGAGGTTCTTCCAGAGGTCTTCTATACTTGCAACTATATTTATGCATTTTCCACATTTATTGCCATCTCATCTGGTTCTTCACATTATATTCTTTATTTTGTTTTTTGGCTCATTCATTTGCTGCCTGATTTTTTTATCCACTTGTGGTTTGATTTCCATTTCTGCTTGACGCTGATATGCTTCTGCTAGTCTACACAGGGAAGTCATTAGATTTAGTCCTTTCCGGTTTCAAAACTTTCACTACATTTGGGTCTTTTGATGTGAACAGATATGTGTTTGGCGATTTCTAAGCAAACATCTCCTCTTGGATTTCTAAGCCTAGTTTCCTTCTGTTATTCTTTTCATGGCTGTGCAGGTTTGGGATCTAGCTATCCAGTATCAAGTGACTCTTCTGGCACTGGTTCTCAAGATATATGGACAAGGAAGAGAGGCAACTATGTAGCGTCTTAGGCACAAACACCTGGCAAATAGAGCACTGCGTATAATCTTGGTAAGTACCCAATCAAAAAAGATACTGGTCATGACAGTCTTTATGGGGAATCTGCCACCCACTCTAACATTCTCTTTCTGGATGACATGAACACAATACCAAACAATATTAAAAAAGAAGAGAAGAAACCCCAATGGGGCACTTGTCTGCAAATGGCTTCATAACCACCACAGCAGAGAGACTTTTAGACTGACGTAGTATAATGGCATTTGGATTGGTAGCAAAGTTGTTCTGAGTGATTGCATCTGTACATCACCTTTATGAGAAAAGGTCTTGCGCGGGGAGCACACTTGTACACCTACAAGAGCTGAAGACTTTGGAGTACTGGCCGACATAGGTCTATCCTTGGCAGGAGATCCCTTAGGAGAAGAATACTGCCAACAGTGATATGGATGGACATCAAGTGTTGCGACTATGGATTATTAAATTTTAATCCAGAACCTAACTGGAATTTATTAATGGTAAATTCATCTTCTTTTAATGTTGATTGTTTACTTGGAAGGGTTAATATATCAGCAAATAGCATTGATTTAGAATTATATTTACTTGATGTTTCTATGCCTTTATGTTGTTATTTCTAATGGAGATGGCTAATAATTCAATGGGTAAAGCAAAGAGTGCAGGGGATAATAAACAACCTTGTTTAGTTCCTCTAGTCAAAATAATTGTTTCATATGTGAATGGGCCCAATTTAATATATGCGCTACTGTTGCTGTATATATCTAAAAGGGAGGTAAATTCTTTAGAAAAATGAAATATCTATAGTACTTTAAATATATGTCTCCAGTTTAAGGTACCAAAGGCCCTTTCAGTATCTAGACTTACAAATAAAGCTTTTTTGTCTCTACTATTAAAACTCTTCTGATATTGTCATGGGTTTGTTTGTTTTATGTATGAAGACAGTTTGATCTGGATTTATTAACTGCATGGAGTCTGCATACCCTCCCCATGGTCGAGTGACATTAAAAGACATGCAGGTAGGTGCGTGCGTGAATGGGTGTGCCTTCTTTGAAGGTTGGGCGTCGGGCTGGCAACTCGGCACGGTAAAAATCAACTGTTAATCATTAGCGGACCGGAGTTCCGCTGTGGGGACCCCTAACCGGGAAAAGCCAAAGACTTTATTAAAGGTTCCTTTAGTGTATTATTAAAGACTGACATGGAATTTTATAATTATTTAAGAAAGAAATTATTACTAGGATGAGCACAAATAGGGCTCATTATTTTGTTTCATTACTGGAGTAATTAGAGAGCATCTCCAAGATGGAAGAATAACTTCTTTATTTTGAATTTCTACAAGGGTTTTGTGAAATGAACCGGTAGTTTAATTTCCATATCAGGGCTTTAATAGAGATAATTAATTTTCAAGTTAGCCTCGGATAATCTAGGAATAAGTAATCCAGGACTATCTAAGACTCCGTAGTAGTGGGTACCAGTGTTGCGAGGCCAATCTGGAGCTATCAAAATCATCCTTGGCCTGTCTTGTCTGACCTTTAATAGTACCTTTGGAAGAAGAGGTAGAGGTGGAAAGGCATACACATGAAGGTTTTCCAACTGAAAGACAGAGCATCCACTTTCCAAGCTGTGTGATGAAACCCCTTTGTGCAATACTTTGGCAGCTGGTGGTTTAGTGGAGAAGCGAACAGATCTATGTCTGGAGTTCCCCATGACACTGTCAGTTTCTGAAATACATGAAGATCCAGTTTCCACCGTGGGGATCCATGATTTGTCTGTTTAACACATCTGCTAAGGAGTTCTGTGCTCCTGGCAGAAACCTTGCCTGAAGAGTTGGTTGCAAGCTTAGCAGTCTCCCATAAAATCATTGCTTGCCTGCATAGAGGATAAGAATGTGTTCCCCTTGCTTGTTGATGTACCACATGACAGTTGTGTTGTCTGTTAGAATCAACACCTGCCCTGGAAGAAGTAACTCCTTGATAGCCATTAACGCAAACTGGACTGCTAACATCTCCTTCATGTTGATATGTAGATGCTGTAGTCTGGCAGGCCACTTGTATCCACTTTCCATTTAGATGAGCTCCCCAAGCAATGTCCGAGGCATCTGTCGTTAAAATCTGACTTGCCTCTGGGCGGGTCACAGAGAGTCCCTTGTTTAGGTGACATTCCTGAGCCCACCACAAGAATTCTTTTTGAAGGCAAGGTATTATTTGAATGACAGTGTCCAAATCCTGGCAGTGCTGTGTCCATACATTTTTGAGATACCATTGTAGCTTCCTCATATGCAGTTTGGCATTGGGAAGCACCAGAATACAAGATGCCATGAACCCTAATGCTTGAAGGACTGTCCTTGCAGTCAGCACGGACTGATGAGATAGTTGATGGAAGTAAAGTGACAGACTCTTTTGTTTGTCCGGGGTTAAAAAGGCCATCTGGGCTGCTGTATTCAGTCTCACGCCCAGAAAGCACATGTCTTGAGAGGGTACTAGACTGGACTTTATTTCGTTCACAGAATACCCTAGGCATCTTAGCACTGCTATAACATATTCCAGATGCTGTAGAAGGTCTTCCTTTTCTTGAGCCAGAATGAGGCAGTCGTCCAAGTAAGGATAGATTTGAATTCCTTGAAGCCTGAAGTAAGCTATCACTGGAGCCAGAACCTTTGTGAATACTCTGGGTGCAGTAGATAAGCCAAAGGGCAATGCAGAGAACTGATAATGAGAATTTCCAGCTCGAAACCGCAGATACTTTCTGCAACTTAGCCTTATAGGCACATGAAGGTAAGCTTCCTTGAGATCTAAAGTTACCATCCAGTGATCTTTGCCCAGCAGAGGTAAAAGCTGTTGTAACGTCAACATCTTGAACTTGGGAATGTTCAAAAACGTGTTGAGGAGAGAAATCCAAAATTGGTCTCCACGTGTTCCCCTTCTTTGGTACAAGGAACAGGCGAGAATAAAATCCTAGGCCCCTCTCTGACACAGGGACTGGCTGAATGGCCCCTATGTGAAGTAACTGTAAAACTTGCTTGTGAGCCTCTTTTCTTTGTAGAGGAGGAACGTCTGGCATGCCTTTGAAAGGGGGCATTGTATGGAAATAAAATCTGTAACCGTGGTGAATGATATCCAACACCCATTTGTCTTGAGTAATTAAATCCCAATTTTCTTTGAAAAGAGACAGTCTTCCTCCCAAAGGAGCTGCCAGGCGTGAATCTGCTGGCAGCTGAAAAAACAGGTCATTGGGTCTGTTTACGAAAGGACTGACCCCTGCCCTCACCAGAAGTCTGAGCAGGTGAACTCCCTGTTCTAGGCCTAAAGAACCTTGAGCCCTGCCCCTACCACGTCTAGACCTACCCCTAGACTGAGAATCATAAGCAGGATATGTCCACCCCTTAGCAGGCCAATTTCTACTAAACTTGGTGGCTGCACCTGCAAAAATCTTTAACAGTTTGCATAGACTTAGCTTTGTCCTCCATTTTCTTTAAAACAGCTTCCACAGGCGAACCAAACAACACATCAGACTGTAAAGGAGCATCCAAAATCCTTGTCTTAACATGCTCAGCTAAATTCTGATCCTTCAACCAGGCATGCCTGCGAAGAACAGAACTGGTAGCAGCCACCCTCGAGGAGGCCTGTACAGCATCAAAACCACATTGCAAAGAATGCTTACCCACTTGTTCAGACACATGAACCAAATCCAGCAACTCTTTACACTCAATACCTTCCGCCAAAGCATATACCTTAGATTTCAATTGTGAAAGGAGATAATTCTGATATTTTAACATGTGAAACTGACAATTCAAAGCTCTCATGGCTAGAGTGGAAGAAGTATACACTTTCTTTCCCCACCTATCCAAAGCCCTTGCCTCTTTATCAGTGGGGACAGGATTTTTAACCACAGAAGCCTTTACACCCTTAGGCCCTTGAGAAATAGTTTCTGGGTCCGCCCTAGGACTCTTAAACAAATATTTATGAGCTTCGGGCACCCTATAATACCTATCAGGCTTAACAGGAGCAGGAGGCAAAGAGTCAGGGTTCAGGAAGCCTCTGCAAAACATCTTCCACCACATTCAACACAGGAGGAATAGCTAAAGGCCTAGGCTGGCGTAAAAACCAGAACGTCCTAAGCCTTTTCCTGGAGTCAGAGTAATCCTGGCCTTCCCATTTAAAGTGCTCCCTCATGGAATGCAAAGTCTCTGAAAATGAGAAATCCTCAGGTGGAGACGCTGTAGGAGTGGAATCATCCACATCAGAATCAGAATAGGTAGGATACTCCTGCAAATCTTCCACAGAAGATTCTGAAGCCTCTGAACACTGTTCAAAACTATCAAACTCGGTTCCACCCTAGGCCTCTCATCAGGCGGGGCATAGAACCCCTAATCATAGTAATCAAATCTTCTGCCATTTTAAGCATATGTTTCTTAGGTACAGAACCTGAAATGCTAGGAGAAGCCCCACTGAAGCTGAAGTAGGCCTACCTCTCAAAGAAGTTTTGGCAACAGAAGGAGAGGCCCTAACTACCTTGGGAAGAGAGGGAAGAACAGTCACCTGAGAAGCCCCTCAGCCTGGCCTACCTCCTGAGAAGGCACATCCTGTAAGAGTATAGTTTCTGCCTGGGACTCCATTGAAACTCCTGGCAAAACCTCCGGCTCCACTGAGCCTTCTAAAGAACCGGCGTCCGGGACTGCGGTTCCTCAACCCTAGGCTTCACTGTTTTATCCTTGCGCTTCTTGGAGGAGCGGGCGTGAGCATCCGGCGGCATGTTATAATTGCAACGCTTCCCAAACACTAACCTGGCACAGTCTAACCTCCTCTTAATAGTCGTTTGTTAAACCTAGCACAAGGCGGCAACCAACAACGTCGTGCTCAGGCCCTAAACAAGGTATACACAAGGTATGATAATCCCTATGAGGTATCTGTTTCCCACAAGAAATACAGTTATTCACTTTTTCTGACATCCGGTAAAATACTGAGGCAAGAAAACTAAAATGTTCTAGCAACGGGTACTTAGCCAACTCTGTTTGGTCTGAAACTCCGGTTTCGGAAATATTTCAGTACGCCAACCTGCACTCGCAAAACTGCTTCTGCATCGGACCATGCGGCAAAAAAGACTGAGGATATGACGTCGGTCATGCGCATTAGTACCCTGACGTACTGACGTCAGTCTAATGCGCCCTGACCGACGTCAGCCTTATACTCTGGTATTCGGGCCGACGGGACGCGGACTATACCCAATAGTCAGGACTGCAGCAATGGAAGACGAAGAACATCCCCAATGGGGCACTTGTCTGCAAATGGCTTCATAACCACCACAGCAGAGAGACTTTTAGACTGACGTAGTATAATGGCATTTGGATTGGTAGCAAAGTTGTTCTGAGTGATTGCATCTGTACATCACCTTTATGAGAAAAGGTCTTGCGTGGGGAGCACACTTGTACACCTACAAGAGCTGAAGACTTTGGTGTACTGGCCGACATAGGTCTATCCTTGGCAGGAGATCCCTTAGGAGAAGAATACTGCCAACAGTGATATGGATGGACATCAAGTGTTGCGACTATGGATTATTAAATTTTAATCCAGAACCTAACTGGAATTTATTAATGGTAAATTCATCTTCTTTTAATGTTGATTGTTTACTTGGAAGGGTTAATATATCAGCAAATAGCATTGATTTAGAATTATATTTACTTGATGTTTCTATGCCTTTATGTTGTTATTTCTAATGGAGATGGCTAATAATTCAATGGGTAAAGCAAAGAGTGCAGGGGATAATAAACAACCTTGTTTAGTTCCTCTAGTCAAAATAATTGTTTCATATGTGAATGGGCCCAATTTAATATATGCGCTACTGTTGCTGTATATATCTAAAAGGGAGGTAAATTCTTTAGAAAAATGAAATATCTATAGTACTTTAAATATAAGTCTCCAGTTTAAGGTACCAAAGGCCCTTTCAGTATCTAGACTTACAAATAAAGCTTTTTCGTCTCTACTATTAAAACTCTTCTGATATCGTCATGGGTTTGTTTGTTTTATGTATGAAGACAGTTTGATCTGGATTTATTAACTGCATGGAGTCTGCATACCTTCCCCATGGTCGAGTGACATTAAAAGACATGCAGGTAGGTGCGTGCGTGAATGGGTGTGCCTTCTTTGAAGGTTGGGCGTCGGGCTGGCAACTCGGCACGGTAAAAATCCACTGCCAATCATTAGCGGACCGGAGTTCCGCTGTGGGGACCCCTAACCGGGAAAAGCCGAAAGACTTTATTAAAGGTTCCTTTAGTGTATTATTAAAGACTGACATGGAATTTTATAATTATTTAAGAAAGAAATTGGTTACTAGGATGAGCACAAATAGGGCTCATTATTTTGTTTCATTACTGGAGTAATTAGAGAGCATCTCCAAGATGGAAGAATAACTTCTTTATTTTGAATTTCTACAAGGGTTTTGTGAAATAGTTTAATAACGGGTGAGATAAATAATTTATCTATTTCAGATATAATTCCGTCCATATCAGGAGCTTTAATAGTTTTATGCCGTTTGATTTTACTAATTATTTTTTTGTAGGGTGTTTTGTCAAGTTCTTCTTAGCCTCAGGAGTAATCTTTTCTAGGAATAAATTATCCAGGTTTAATTCTACAACTGAATCTGAATGCTCTAGTTCATAATTTAAAGATGAAAAATATTCTCTGAAGTTGTCTAATATCTCCAATTTCAGTGAAAATTTTGTTATCTCAGTGACTACCACTTCTAGATTGTATTTTAACTCTTTCAGATAAGTTATGCATATGTTTGGGAGTCAATGCAAGTGTGTCTACTTTTAATTTGTCTGTGACTATAGCGGTTTTGTGTTTTAGTATATTTCTTAAGTTTACTATTATATCAACTGTGTATTTTATCGTTACTACTACAGTTAACTTTTTGCAGTTTGTTTTGTATATCAGTTCAGATTCCCACTCCTTTAATTTGTGTTAATGCCAAAACAACAAACAATCTTGTATGTATGTATGTATATATAATGCCTTGAATGAGACCCAAATCATAATTACATTTGCTTCCACTGTATATTTACTTTTATAAAGAATTCAGCTTCAGAGAGTACTGATGATTTATAATCTTTTAACTTGGTTATATAGTCAGGTATTCTGTTGCTGTATGGGAGTTTCTTGCTTTTGAAGTTTTAGGATAAGGGCATTATGAACGTAAATTGGACAGGTATAATATTGAATTCTATTAACTAAGTTACATCTTCAGAGATTACTATTTTATCAGTTCTAGTGTTGTGCACAGTTAGAAGAATAATGAGTAAAATTAAGAGATTTGGCTTCTTTAAATGGAATTGTATCTTTTATTTCTATTTTATCAATTTTAGTATGCATTCCATAGTTAGAAGAAAAATGACTAAAATTAAGAGATTTTGTTTCTTTAAAAGGGAATGCATCTTTTACATTTAATAGTTCTGTCCAGTTTTAGGAGCTTTTGTTGATGCAGCCAGCTGTAGTTTTCTTGTTGCAGTGTTTTATGTATTATTTAATATAATATACTGCCTTTGGCATTATTCAGTATGGTGAAGTACAAAAGCACCACTGGACATGGAAGCTGAATTCTAAACTTTTTATTCCACAGGTTAAGCGCTTTCATCCAACCTCTGCTGGATTTCTTCAGAACTTGTAATAAAAACTCAACCCTTTTTATACACACCTTAACACACATTTAATTGAACAATTAAAAAATTGAATAATGATGTTACTCAATAAATAATTAACCAATAAATAAATAAATCAGTAAACTTGCCCCATTCTTAAAACACCCACTGATGCCAATTAAAATTCAAACAATAAATACAAACTGTATAAATGAACAAAATAAAATATTGCAAAAGTTTATGTATATATTAACCTAGAATGTATTTTAGTTTCAGTATAGCTGTTATACTGACACTATCATTAATGCCCGGAAAGGTGGTGGCATCCAACCTCAATTGCCACCTCAGTTCACAAATGTCTAAGTCTAGATCCAAGACCCTACCCTGCCTATCCTTTACCAACTGCTGTAAAACAACAAATCTAAACCTGTGGCATGGGTTTTTCATTTTATGAATTGCCAGAGCATCAGTGGTCCTCACATTCTTAATGTCAACAATGTGTTCCCTGATTCTATCTTTGAAATGCCTGCGAGTCTTGCTGACACAGAAGGCTGAACAATGTTCACATTTGGCCATGTATACTAAATTTTTGCTGTTACAATTAAAGTGTCCATGAAATTGAAAGATTCTCCCATTAATGCATGTTTTTTCACTGGTCACAAAAATATGTGCACATGCATTACATCCACCACACTTGAAATTGCCAAGTGCTCTATACACTGATTAGAATCTTTGTGAACCCCCCAATTCCAAAATCTCCTTGAAGGATCTGTCCCTTCTAAAAATAACCCTGAGGGGTCCCCCCCCACCTTGTCCATAAGGGAACTATCGGCATGTAACAATCTCCAGTTCTTTTGGATGATATGAGTGACCCATTCAGCATCCTGACTGAAGGTGGTAATGAACAGTAACCCATCCCTCATTTTCCCTCTTGGGTCTGAATTACAACTCCTTGGCATGTTAAAACCATCTACCATATTAGAATCCATAATCCCTCTGAGTACAGGCTTGTAAATGTCCCCCTCTCTTTTGGCTCTATCTTACTCTGCTAAAATCCTACAAAGAGCTTTAGGGTAACCTCTTTTAACAAATAACTCCATCAAACTCAAGCTCCGATAAAAAATCGGAATCCACCATAACCATTCTGGCAGCCTTTACAAATTGTCCTTTGACAATAGACTTTTTCTGATGGTAAGGGTGCCAACTGCTAAATTCCAAATAGGAGTTAGAAAATGTGGGTTTTCTGTAAATACTTGTTCTAAGAGTATTATTACTACTATCAATGGTTAAATTAACATCATGGGTAAACTTGAAAAACTCAACTGTTTGGTTAATACATTGAAGAAAGTTTTTCAACATTTCTTCTTATCCGTTCCAAATAAAACTGTCATCCAAAAATCTGGTATAGTGTTTTATACATGCCAAAAATTCACTAGAAAAAATGAACTCCTGCTCCCAGTGGGACATAACAAAATTGCTATATATATATATATATATATATATATATATATATATATATATATATATATATATATATATATATTTATTTATATATATAGGGGCAAAGGCCGCCCCAATGGCCACACTAGTCACCTGCTTGTAATACTGTCCTTCAAAATGTAAAAAATTGTTAGTTAGTACTACCTCCATCAATGTGGTAAGGATATTCATTTCATCTTGGTCAAAAAGCTTAGTCTTACTGAGTTGTACTCCCAGCCATTCTAACCCAACACCATGGAGTATCACTGAAAAAAGGTTACATATGTCTATAGTAACCAAAAAAGTATTTTCAGTGATGGTAACCCCATTTAAATGATCCAAAAAATGTTATGAGTCCTTAGTAATATAGGAAGATGTTCCCATCCCTTTTTGCAAATAATGGTCCAAATACTTACTTAAAAAACAGGTTTTAGCCCTTTTACCATCCACAATAGGCCTAAACTGTAGAAAGTCAAAGCCTTTGTGAATTTTAGGGATGCCAAAAATGTTTGGTATTACAGGATAATCATTCCTTAAAAATTGGTATTCCTTTTTGTTGATTTGCCCCTGATATAACATATCCTCTATTAAAAGTTCCAATCTCTTGTAGGCTATATGAATTTCATTATGATTGTTCTCACAATAGGTGTCTTCAGTCAACAGGGCTGTCATCTTGTCAGAATAATCACACTTATCAAGGATTACAGCCCCACTACCTTTATCCGGCTTCATTATCTGGATGTTAGTGTCTGTGGCCAGTTCCATTAGTAAGGTATTTTCATTTAAGGACAAATTATTAGGTGACCTGTAAGGTTGTTGTCTAGAACCATCCCTTATGTCAATTTCACAAATTCTCTCATATGTCCCTATACTACTGTTCAAGGGGGGGGGGGATTGAAATAACTAGGTCTCTTTAACTCATTACATTGTTCTACAGAACTATCCCCATTATACCACACTTTCAAATTCATTTTACGAGTAAAAAGTTTCAAATCAATTAAAATGTTGGATAGATCCCCACGCCTGCATGGCACAAAAGTAAACCCCTTAGATAACAAACCAGCATGTGCCGTACTAAGAAGGTTTTTAGAATAATTATAAATCTTATAATCTCCGGCTGAGTTAACAATAATATTCAGACCACTGTTGCCACGTGTCATTACATTCAGCCATAATATTAAATAAAACATTAAAATCAATTTGTCCATGTTCACTAGAAAAATCTGTGTTTATCCAACCATTGCCACTATCTGAACTATCCGAGATTAAAGACCCACTCTCCATGGGGAGCTCAAGAATAACCTGCCTGCTGTCATTTAAATCGTTTGGTGAGAAAATACTCGGACTATTACCAAAAGGTGCATCATTACATTCAAGAGTACACTCAGGAGTGGCATTGACCAATTTTTCCAAACCAACTTGCCCATTATCAATAAGTCCATCAGTGTTCACCTGACAATTATCAATATCAGATACATTTAAAGCCATAACCTCACTCTCCGTGAAAAGCTTCAAATTAGTCAACCTACTGTCCACGGAATCATTTAGTGCCTCGATAAAAACGTGGTCATACCGACTTGTTTCATGAGCGTGAACAGTGGTTGATGAAATAACAGAGTTCAAAAATGCATCATAATCCATGTGAACACTTACTTGACCGAGCGACCCCATGGAAAAATCCTTTAATAGTGATTCCGAAAATTCTTCTGGGTGTTCCGTTCTTCGGCCTTGCTCCTTGTACCTTCGATTGATGTTTTCACCTGGTATAATCCTCTCTTCCCTGTTCCTTAGTCGGTCCGATAGTCTCGGGCCTTCCTCTAAAGAGAACGCTGGCTGACCTGCTTGAAAAACCCTTGGTTGAGATGTCACTTCCTCGTAGTCTCCGGAAACCTGATTGGTTGAGGACATTTGGTTGCCACGATTACCAATGGATAATGGATATACCTTGTTTTTGGTATACTCTGTGTCCCGTTTTAACTTGTTGATTTTTCTTTGAAAAATATTATTGCAATTTGTATCCATGCCAGCATAAATGTTGTAATAATTGGTCTGGTAGTGTTCAAACAAGTCTTTTGCAATCAGCTCGTTTTCCTTCTCAAGCTGACCCAAAAGCTGGTCGATCCTATGGCTGTTATGTTTTATCATTATTTTGATAAGCTCCATACCAGTCCGGTCAAAGAGCCAGTGAACTTCGAGCATCTAACCATTGTTTTCTATGCCAGTGGGGTACTTCCAGCATCGCAGACCCCTTGGCACTTGCCCCAATTCAATATTCCTTTCTAAATATCCATTCACAATCTGTAATTTTTTTTCAAACCAGTCTCTTTTCAAAGGACTTGATCCTGTCCAATAAAGACTGCTGCACAATAGTCTGTTGACAAGCCACAACACCTAGGTTTGTATGAAAGTCATATTTACTGTTTCACCAATCGCCAGCTCCATTAGTCATCAGAGTCACGTTAACAACCAGACCGTTGTTAAAACCATTGTCCGTTGTTAGTAGAACCACTCGGTGAACCATTAGGCTGCGGCTCAAAATGAGTGGTTAAGTTGAATTGGGAAAGCTGAGTAGGTTGAGTTAAAGGTAAGCCCAGACCAAATGGGTTACTACCCCTCTCATTCTGTTTGGCAGGCAAAGTTTTTATCTGGGATGTATGCTCAGCTAATTGCTGGTTGATTTGATTGAGTAGCTCTACAATTGCATTGTTGGAACTCACGTTCTCCATGATCCAGGAAGCCTCTCCACAAGATGAACTTGGTTACCAAGTTCGATTATTCAGTATGGTGTCTAAATGTTTCTTGGTTAGGGTTGGACCCATTCCAGGGAATGAATAAATTAAAAAATGTCTAGAGCTTGTTGTTATAATTTATTAGAAGTGTCATTAGACCATCACAATCTTCATATTTATAAAGTATTTGAGGTATTATTATTTTCCATACTATCATGACGCCTCTTATTCTACTCTTACAAGTAGATTCACAGTTAAAAGATTTCCAATTCTTTTTTGTCTTTACCTTTAACATGCGTCTCTTGAAGAAAGATGAGTTGTTAGAAACTGTAATAAATTACATATTTTCCTAGGGTTATTTAACACATTAACATTTAGGAAAATAATGTTAAACCCATAAAAGGAATATAATAGAAGCTTATTATTCTGGTCATTTTTATAATTGTTTTTTTTTGTTAACTTGATTGAAAAAGTAGATGTACAGAATTTGTAGCTTCCATATGATGAAAATATATCAAACATATGTAAACAGGCAGTCTGAGATTTTCATTTAAAAATTTGTACAAAAGTTTAATTTGTTTATGCAAATGCATGGAATTATCAAAATTCCTAGCTTAGCAATATAAATATTAACTACGCTATTCCCTACATGCAAACCAACCAACAGATTTTGCATCAAGTCAGAAGCACATGGGTCAATTGGAGCTCCATCATACATACTTACCTACTGAGAACTTAGTTAATAAAATTTATAATTCCATATAGGTACTATAAATATTTTAATATAGTATTTACACATTACTCTGCTTATTATGCAGTAACTAACTTCTGGCTAAAAGTATTAACATCTTTACACAAAGATTTAGCCCCGAGTAAGAACTACATACATGCACACCCAGAAGAGACACTAACCTGTTTAACAGGAAAAATGATATTCCTCCTTAAGAGTGAACCTACAAGCTTTCCTAAAAATTATAGACCAATAACATGCCTTTTGACCATGTACAGACTATACACTGGAATTGCTGTCAACGGAGTTTACAGTCATTTAGAATAAAACTCAATCATGGCAACAAAAGGGTAACAAAAGAAAGTTATATGGAACAAAGGATAATTCGTTATTAAATAAAGTCACAATGGAGAATTATAAAAAGGGGAAGAATCTAAGTATGGAATGCAGAGATTACAAAAAGGCATTTGACAGCATTCCACATTCTGGATAAAGGAGTCTTACACTTGTATAAGATGCACCCTACATTAATCAATTAACATTACAGTGACCATGAAACAGTGGCAAACCACTTTGCAGCTAAGCATGATAGAGGACAAATTATTGTCTCAGGGATAAAAATTCAAAGGGGGATATTCCAGGGTGTCTCTGTCACTGCTGTTCTTTTGGCTTGTCTTAACCCATTAAGCTGTCTACTTAACAGATTAGGTCATGGTTAGAAAACAAAATAGTGTAAAGACTTAACTTTTTGTGAATGATTTAAAACTGTATAGTTTATCAGATGAGGAACTGAAAGTACAACTGGTCAAAACGGTCTCAGATGATATATGAATGTAATTTGGTCTTGATAAATGTGCAAAAGTAACAGTTAAAGCAGGACAGCTGCAGCACAAAGAAAATATCAGTCTGAGACTAAAATGTGACAAAGGAACCCTAGCAGGAGGGTGTATATAAATATTTTGGAATTCATGAAGGATCAACAATAAAACATGAACAAATGTGAACAAAACTCAGTTAAGGAATATTTTAGAAGACTAAAATTAATATTGAAAACAGCCCTGACATCTAGGAATAAAGTCCAAGCTATAAACCACTTTTCTCCTCCTGTTATAACCTAGTTTTGGGATGACTGACTGGCCCCAAAAGATATTGGGTCAGCTGGACAAGAAAAAAAGAAAAATGCTTCACGCTTATTAAATGATATATAAATATCAGTGTATACCAAGATTACATATTCCTGGTTCTGAAGGAGGTATGTGCTTCCTTGAAATTGATTACATGTATATATCTGCAATAAGAGGACTGCATACATACCTGCTGACTTCATCAGATCCAAACATGGTGAAAGTTCTGAAACATGAAGGGAACAAGTCTAAGATGACCTCCTTGCTTAGCAGAAGCATATCAGTGTCAAGTGGGAATGGAAACCAAACCAGAAGTAGATAAAAATCAGGCAGTAACTGAATGTGCCAATAAACAAACGAAAGAATATAAGGAGAATGCTCAGAAGAGAATGCAAGAAATGTGGAAAAGGCATATAAATATAGCTGCAAGTACAGAAAACTCTTGGAATAACCACTTGTTGATCAGGACCCGATGCAGGAATGGTTAAGGAGAGGTGAATTTATGAGGTGAATTTAAATCAAAAAGATAAAGATTAATATTGGCGGCCCAGGATAGGGGACTATATACATGTTAGTTTAAAGTCCATTGAACAAGTTGGACAAACAAATAAATGCAGGTTCTGTAAAACAGAACCGAAAACAGTCACACATCTTGTTGCTGGGTGTGATACAATAATGGCAGAGGGCCTGTATACTGAAAGGCATACTAATGTGACAAGAATGTTGCATTGGGGACTGTGTAAACATTACAATACTGAAGTAGCTGAGAAGCACTGGAAACATGAGCCACAAAGTATTAGAGAGAAAGAGAAGTTTATATCACATGGGATCACGCATTACCAATTCAAAAAATAGATGTGAGAAAAACAGGTATAGTACTCCATGAAAAAACGACAAAAGTAGCATTGATCATTGAAACTGCTACACCGAGTGACTCCAGTGTCTTGTACAGAGAGAGACAAAGTCATAAAATACCAGGATTTGCCAGCAGAACTGAGGACAATGGGGAAAGAAGGATACTTAGTTCCAATAGCAGTAGGAGTAATGAGTCTCATAAAAAAAGAATCTACAGTCCTATTTAGATATGCTACAGATACATGCAACTCTACATGAACTGCAGGAGTCCTATTTAGATATGCTACAGATACATGCAACTCTACATGAACTGCAGGAGTCGTCAGTTCTGGACATGTTGCGGGTGTTGTGAAGAACACTTTTGGCTAACATCAAAGATTGAAACAATACTATTTTCATAAACTTTAATGCTACTTTTATTTAGGAATGTCCATTCCTGTCACGGTATTAGAAACCTAAAAGACTTGGAGAAATTGAAAAGATGGAATGCTTTAAAACAATAAGACAGCTTAGGAAGAGAAATGGAGTCAGAACCAGGAACCACAAAATGCCACTCCCACCCTCTCATACCAGAGTCCCATGTCAGACATTTGGCATCTCCAACACTATTCCCATTCCTAAAAACACCAGACAAGAAAAAAATGAGTACAAGTAAACAAAGCAATGCAGATTCACCACTTGACTACTACTCTTTTATACACTGAAAGGAGACAAAGACAAATCCACACACAGTTCTCTCAAAGTCAAAGTCTTTAAACACACATCTATTCAAAGGCATCAGGCTGTTTACTATAAACTTTTAACAGGGAGCAGTACAGATACAAACATCAAACGGGGGCATTTAAAATAGATAGGAATAGTGCTTACCTGCCATATCCATGGCATTACCTCCCCTCCGGGCTGGTTTCTCTTTCCATCCTCCTATCTAAAACACAGCATCTCAGCTGTCAAAGAAAACTACAAACAAAATATAGCACCTGGACCATTACCACTACAAATTGTTAATATGCCCTAAATTTTAAAAAGTAATATTGGAGGAAATATGTTAAAAGCAAAACAGCACGTGCAGAGAACTGGGGGTGTAAACAAGAGTTATATAGCACAGAGGAAGTGTTATCCACACATATTCAGTATCTCAACACAAAAGGAATTAAGTTGACCTCCAGCAAAACATTAGTATATTAGTTAATCTCAGTTATATTTAAAGGTTTCTTTTTTTCTATATACATTAACTACACTCCAGTAATGACATTTTTGACTGTGTTTGATACAGTATATTAAAAATAAAATCATTAACATTGTAACTGTTGTATTTTTATAGTTGTAAGACCTTAAAGGGGTATTTTATAACCAAGTTACTATAGTAGGTGTACATCTACCTATATTAATTTGAGAGGGAATATTTCTTAGTATATTTATATTGAGTATGTTTTCTCTTTCTGTTAGGGAATAAAACAATAATAACCAAATGATATTAAAGTAGTGGAGGAAAAAGACAGAAAAAAAAAAAAGAGTTCATTTTTATTTGAGGTGCCTTCGAAGCTTTAGTGTTGGACTTTAAGGTTAGGTCGCTCTTTTTGCTGCTTTTTTTTTTTTTAAGTCAGTCTATGCAGTTTTGTCAGATGTTCTCTTCAGGACTGGAGAAGTCCAATCCATCTCTTCTGTAGTGGGGATCATCTTTATGAAGGTGGCCACTTCTTCTAGTGTGCTGAAAATGCGATTTCCAGTTGATAATTGTATTTTAATTTTTGCACAAAAGATGATCTGTGATAGAATTCCATTTTGAGTGGGTTCACCAGAGGCCAGCATTTTTGTCCTCATAGGCTGGTACTAGGCTATCAGCTCTAGGGCCTATACAAGCATAGCCATAACAATTCCCTGGATATTTCTTCCCACAATATTTACTTCTCTGGACCCCTGTCTAGCAGGGCGACTGACATGATCCCCGGAGTGAATTTCCTATATCCCATCCAATCGTCAAGGTTCCTTTTGAAGAGGGCCAAGGAGGCACTTTGCTTGACATGTACGGGCAAGTCTATTCCAGAGTATGGGGAGTCTCTGGGTCAGGAACCTATCCCTCCAGCATGTTTTGTTCACTGTGATGACAAGGTTTTGATCCCTGGAGCATGTGGCTCTGAGGGATTGGGATTTCTTTAAGTGGAGCATGTCCAACAGCTCAGAGTTTGACATGGCCTTGTATGTTAAGCAGAGATCGCCTCTGAGTAGACGATATGCCACAGAGTATAGTTGGAGTTTTTTTAGACAGTCAGCATAGCACATCTGCTTTAAGCCTGTGATTCTTTTAGTGAGGTATTTGTGGCCTTACAGGAGACAAGATCTGTCCTTCATGAACCCAAACTGGGTGGGGTCCAGTGTTTGAAGATTGCCAATGTCTTTTTTTATAAGTTCCATGATAATGCGTTCCATGCCCTTGCAGATCATACTTTTAGCTCAATAGTCACTGTCAGCTTTTATGTTATTATGTCCAAATTTTAAAGGTGATTTTTCCCCAAGCAGTTTCAAGATCAAGCTCTTTATCTATAAATGACAAAAAATTTGACAATAATAGATCTCGGAAGAGAGGAAGCAGAGGGAATGGATATGCCAAGAGCCCTATGAGCTCTTTCGATACCATATGACAATCCTTCTTGAAGATTTAGTATCTCAGGTAACCATGTATTTAAACTGCTGATAGGTTTTCTCCTTCTGTTTCCTCTGGCAGCCCAAATATTCTTATGTTGCATCTCCTTTCTCTGTTTTCAAGGTAGTCTAGTTTATTTAATAACCATGTATTTTTCTTCACTAGATATTCAGTCTGCATTTCTTCTTTTAATCTTCCATATACATTACTTAAAGCAATGTCTATATCAGTAAATTTTGTCTGGTGTTTTTGTATCACTTCTTTGTGAATGTCTGTTGGTTTTAAACTGTTCTCCCTTAAATGGTCTAGATTATCTTGAAGACTATTTTCAGTGCCAACTCTTGAAGAAAAGAAAAAATAATTTGTATTACTTCTAAGTAAAAGTTCAGATGTGAATGCTTCAAAGAACTCTTCTGTAGTCTCCGAAGAATCTGTCAGGAAAATATTTGAATAATTACACAAAATTCAGTAAAAATATTCTGTATAGAAAATTTCCTTTTGTATTTCATTTTTCCTATATAGTTTAGATGTTACTGCAGAGCTACAAAAGAGTGCTGCTTTCACTCAGCCATCCAGGCTCTGCTCCAACCCGGCCTTACATAATCTCAGAGAGGTCAAATAAGAATGCTTTTCACCCAAGTGAAAACTATAAATGGCAGAAGGTTTGACCTTAACTGTTAAGTAACTAGATCCATTATTGAAAATGGAAACAAGCAAGCCAAGAACAGCTGAAAGGGGTCTAACTGTCTATGGAGGGCCCAAATAGAAATTCTTTTCCAATTGCCCTTATAAATCTTTCTGGTAGAAACTTTACGGAATGATGTAAAGATGTAATGAACAAGGGAAGAAAGCCTGGAGTGTATAGCCATCACTGGAAGTGGAGAAACCATGTGGTCAATGTGAGGGTTCAAATATCCAGGTGAGGTATCCTGGATGGATGAGACAAGAAGGTCCCAAGAAGGATCCAACACCCAGGGAGGGTGGACTAGGTGAAGTCACAGGAAGGGGGACCAAACTTCGAGGCCAAAATGGCACAGTGAGGATTACTTTGGTCTTCCACTGAAATGCTTTCTGGAGAAACTTGGGAAAGAGAGGGGTGGGGGTGGGGGCATACATGAGACAAGGGACCAATCGTGAATAAGAATCTCTCGAGGACTCCACCTCTGGAAGGATCACAGCAAAGTACCTGCTGCACTTGAAATTGAGAGAAGAAAGGAGATCACAGTATGGTTGGCCCCAATGGTGAAATATTTCTGACACTAAATGACTAAGACACTACTTGTGAGGAAGTAAAATGGACCTGCTTAGTTTGTCTGCTAGCATGTTGGACTTTACCAGAATATGCTTTGCACTAAAAAGCAGCCAGTTTTGTGGATAATGTGGACATCCCTGAGAATGGACGGTTTAATCCTAGTAATGCGGACACTTTCAATAAGTCAAACATCAGCTACTGACAATTTAAATTCAGACTGTTTGGATATTACAGAGTGGCTGAATACTACTACACATTTGTCTAATACTACCACTAACATGTTTAATGTTGTTAACCGTGATGTTTCTAGTATTAATGACATGCTGAGGGAATTGGACTACAGGTTAAGATAAAAAAGTTACAACTATTAAATTCATACTTGGCAACCTGTGTTGCAGAAAATTTAGTACCAAAGAGGTTACAATATTGGAAGTACCCCACCGGACTGGAAAAGGATTCCCCCTTGCATAAAGAGATATTGGTTTTATTTAACAGACAGGGGCTCAAATATATGGAGCTTCTGATAAAAGAATAAAAAATTGATAGAAAATTTGATGATGGACACCATTCTATTGGACAGTAATCTTAGAAATTACCTTGACTACCCCAAATTTAAAAAAGAAATCTTAACATTTTTGTTAATATTTATTACCAACTACTCAAATTTAAATAAAATAAACAAGCTTGAATGTGACTGCAGAGAATACCCCACTGGGGTAGCTTACCCCGGCCCACCTCCTTCACAAGTATGGGCTAAAAAGAAATCTGGGCCCCCATCCACATGGGTACAAGGAGGACATATTAATAATGTGGCTGACGGGGGTGACTTTTCTACCCGCACCATCCCAATGGAGAGTGCATTTCATCGACCTCATGACGACTAATGACCCTGAGAGGCCATTTGTTAATAATCCATCGGACCTTTTCCCTTTGCAAAGGTCGGAGAGGTTGAAAGAGAAAAATCAGAGGGGGCCTTGTTGGAATACAGGGAGGCAACCAGTGCAGAGGAAGAATTCTTGGGGGGGGGGGACAAATTATCAAAAAACCCTGCCACAGACTGCTGCAAGTTTGAATAATACGGAAATGGTTATTTTGGATGATTCTTTATACCAAAAAATTATTACAAATGATGGAAGTGACTTAAAAATATATAACTTTTCTGATTTTACACCGAACACTTATTAGCAAATTTGTTGCCTAAGGGTCTGACTTTTGTTCCCTCTAAGAGGGTTAATATTGAAAATGTTATTATAGATTTAAAACAGTACACACGTAAGTTGAATCTTAGATTAATTTTTAATGAAATTGATGTTCTTTCAGGGTTGAAAAATGATAGTACATACAATCCACCTCTCCACCCTATTGCACAATTGTTCGAAAAAATATGTGAGATGGACTTAAGGTTGACCTTGGGTTCCACTAATTATCCACAGGTGGACTACAATGTTTCTAACGAAGAAATGAAAGTACTGAGTGAGATTAAGGCATGTGAGCTAAGGGTCATGAAACCTGATAAGGGGGGAGAGGTGGTGACTATGGATATGGATGACAAGAATGGAGTTAATATTAAATTCAGGAACTTATGCTTAGAGTAGTATTAATAAACTAAACCAAGCACAGAGGAAAGTAAAGGGTCAGTTAAACAACATGTTTATTGAGGGCAGGATTACCTTAGATGAATTTAATAATATATTTATGCCTTCTCCTGTTACCCCCATAATTTTTGGGATACCTAAAATGCACAAGTCTGCCAGTAACCCCTATGAGGCCAATAGTTGATGGCAGGGGGGGGTCCTTTATAAGTGCCTGTGCTAAATTCCTGAACCAAACCCTGAAATACCTGTTGGAGGAAGAAAAGCAAGTGTGCAAAGACAGAATTTTTTTTTTTTTTTTTTTTTGGAGAGAAGATGAACTGACTAGAAGTTTTTGAGGAGGACTTTTTAGTCACTGTAGATGTGAAAGATTTGTACTCTGTGATCGCATTCTGATGGTATCGAGTGGTTTTGTGAATACTTGGCAAAAAGGGGGTGTAACAAAGTAAAATTAATTTGTAAGAGGAAATACTTGAAACTATTCTGAAAAATAATTATATTTATTTTGACGGTAAGATTTATTTGCAATTGAAGAGCGTGGCTATGGGTTTGCAGTGGTATTATTTGTGAACACTGTTTATGGTTAAATGGGAGAAAAGGCTTATTTTAACGGGCAATTTAATAATTCTATTAGAGTTTATATTCAATACCTTGATTTGTTTTTAATTTGGAAAGACACTAAGCAAGGACTGGAATGTTTTAGAGAATATATTAACACAACCACCCACTTTTTGAGATTTACTACACAAACTGAAAGATAGAATTTTGATATCTTGTTTGAGAAAAATTATGAAGATAAAAGATATATTGTTAAGATTAATCGTAAACCCACCTACTCCAACACTATTTTGCACTATTGGAGTAGCCACTCATACCATCAGAAAAAAACATGACAGTTAAATGTCAGTATGTAAGGGCAGCTAGAATGGCAACAGAGTTTGATGATTTTATTATAGGTTCATACTAGGCTATCTTGCCCTAGGGCATTTGTAAGCCTAGCCAGAGTGTGTTTGGCTTTCGCCACCCACTAAACTGAATTTTACTATGCCCTTTTTCGAGGTTTACTTTACTGTGCCTCTGTCTAACAGTGACACAGAAGTGATACCCGGGGTAAACCTACGATCTCCCATCCACTCATCAAGATTCCTCTTGAAGAGAGTCAGTGAGGGACTCTGCCTAACCTGGACTGGGATTTTATTCCAGAGTGAAGGGAGCCCTCTGGGTTATGAATCTGTCCCTCCAGCATGTCCTATTTATTTCTGTGCTGAGGTTCAAGTCCCTCGAGCGTGTAGCGTAGGATTTGGATTTTCTGAGGTGCAGCATGTCCATTAATTCCGGGTTGGACCTGGCTTTATACGTCAGGCACAGATCGCCTCTAAGCAGGCGGTATGCAACCGAGTAGAGCTGGAGTTTCTTTAACCGGGCAGCATATGGCATCTGTCTGAGCCCTTTGATCCTCTTGGTGAGGTACTTTTGGGGTCTTTCTAGTTGCTGCAGGTGTCTGGTAAGGTACATACCAAAAGGGGCACTGTACTCAATTATGGGCCTGATGAGGGATGAGTAAAGAGGCACAATGACCTCCCCTGAGCTAGATGTGAATCTCTTCATGATTAGGTGGGCTATATAGAATGTTTTTCTAACCACTTTGGCCACGTGGTTGTCAAATGAGAGCTTGCTATCAACTTGGGTCCCCAGGTCTCCAATTACTTCTTCCGTACTTAATGGATTACCACCTATGTGGCAATTTGTGGGCACTTTGTTTTTGCCAAAGTGGATGACTATACACTTTTTGGTGTTTAGCTTGAGGCCATGGCTCTGGCACCAGTTGTCTGTTTCTTTGAGACCCTTTTGGAGGATGCTTGTGTCAGCTGGAGAGTTGATTATGGTGCCCAGTTTGCAGTCATCTGCGAACTTGGTCAGCCATAGTCCTTCCGTGTTGGCCTGTACCTCTGAGAAATATATACCAAACAAGAGAGGTCCCAAGACTGAGCCTTGTGGGACGCCACTTGTAACTGGTTTGGAGTCTGACATGGCTCCAGCAATTCTAACCATGTGGGTTCTGTCCTTGAGAAAGTTTGCAACCCATCTAGTGACATAGGGGTTTATATTTAAGCTGGATAGCTTATCTACGATGCCCGAGTGGGGTATTGTATCAAAGGCTTTTGTGAGGTCAAGGTAGGCTGTGTGGACCACCTTCCCCTCGTCAATGGCCTTGGTGACTGTTTCAAAGAAATTGACCAGGTTTAAGAGGCAGGATCGGCCCTTAACAAAGCCGAACTGGATAGGATCCAATGTCTGTAGGTCCCCAATATCTTTATTTATGAGTTCCATGATGATCCTTTCCATAGCTTTGCAGACCAAGCTAGTCAGGCTTATGGGGCAATAGTTTCCAGGATCCGTTGAGGCACCACCTTTGTGGAGAGGGACCACTGTTGCTGTATGCCACTCTTTGGGTGCATATCCTGTAGTAAGGCTGAGATTGAACAGTAGCTTTATGTTTGGGTTCAGCTCATCTTGGAGTTCATGTAGGACACAGCCCGGGACACCATCCGGTCCCATTGATGCTGTGTTTTCTGCTTTGGAGAGGGCGGTTCTTACCTGAGCATCTGAGATGTCAGGGGGGCAGCACTCTGCTGGAATAGATATTTGCTCTGTCGGCCAGGATGTTGGCAATGTCTGTGGGTTCAGTGTATTTTTTGTCATTTTGGACGAATTCTGAGCATATCTGGGAATTCCCACCCAGGTTCCTAACATAACTAAAGAAGGCTTTGTGATTATCTTTAGTGTCCTGTGCAATTTGTCTCTCGAAGCTGGCCTTAGATGATTTTATGAGTGCCCGTAGTTTTTTGCTAATACTGATCAGAGATGCCTTCCCTTTTTGGGATTTTGCTCTATCATGTAGTAACTTCCTTCTTCTATTGTATAGTTTGTTTATGGCTGGGGTCCACCAGACAGGACGCCTGCCTTTGGGGGATTGGGTCTTAGTTTTATTTGGGATTGCATGATCCATGCATTCCTGAAGGTGTTCATAGAATGCGTTTATAAAGGATTCTGGGGTCTGGGCCGTATTTTCCACAGGCCCAGGAGCTTTGAAGGATTCCACCTCGGTTTTGAGTAGTGTGAAGTTTGCTTTAGAGAAGTTTTTCACTGTGGTTTTCTGGGCAGGGGGTGAGGTCGGGATGTGGATATCCAGTGAGATTAATTTATGGCCTGATCTTACCAGTGAGGGATACACTTCTGGTCTGGAGCATAGAGTCCCCATGTTGGTGATGATCAGGTCCAGTATGTTTTCCCCTCTTGTGGGAGTGGTCACAAGTTGTTCCATAACATTTGAGTTTATAAATTCTAGGAACCTTTGGGCTAGGGTGTTGGAGCTAGAGTAATGCTCCCAGTCTATGTTTGGGTAGTTGAAGTCGCCCAATATAATGGTGTTTGGAGAGACCTTCATATTTTCCAGTGTTCTCAGGAAGGCCGAGTGGGGTTCCTAGGTTTGGGAGGGTGGTCTGTAGCAGGCTATAAACTGGAAGGCAGTTTTACCCACTGTTAGTTGCACATGGATAGTCTCTGATGCTTCGTGCTGTGCCACCAACCTGGAGGTGTGGGTATCTTTGACGAATATTGATACTCCCCCTCCTTTTGTGGTTCGGTCCGAGTTTTGGGGCCGAAAAGCATGGTATGAGGTAAAACCTGGTAGTGCTGGGGTGCTCTCGGGAGCCTTGAACCAGGTTTCTGTTACTGCACAGATATCGATGTTCTCCATGCTAAAGAGAGTTTCGAGTGCATGCATCTTGAGGTTTAGACTTCTGGCGTTGAGTAGCATTACTCTTAGTTTCTTATCCCTTGTGATACCTATGAAGGTGGGTTTGTCTTTTGAGCCTTGCCTAAAAAAGGCACTATGGGGGTGGCAAGAGCCTTTGCCAATATCCGAAAGCCCAGGGGTGACAGGTGCAAGCCGTCCCTAGCGAAGCAGCGTGGCTTGTCGAGCATGTCATCCCAGGCTGACAGGCATTGGATCCCCTTTGAATGACATCAATACTTAAGCCAATTGTTGAAATTGATCATCTTGTCTTCATATTGTGGCATCATTCTTGGTGAGGGTAAGATGCTAGTCAAGGTCAGGGTCATACCGGCTTGGGCTACATGCTCAGAGAGCTCCTCTATGTCTCTTTTCATGTAGTCCAGGGAGGTACGTCTCAGGTCATTCACACCAGCATGGACAATGACTAGTCATATTTGTACTTGCCTTGGAGTGACCTGAGTGCTTGTGTTATGTGGCGGATCCTAGCGCCCGACAGGCAGCTCACCGTGACCTTCTCCTTGTTCAGCCTGGTGAGCAGGACGTCAGTGTGCCTGACGATAGAATCACCTATTACAAGTGTATCAGGTGTGTTGTTTAGCCTTAAGGGCTGTGACTGTTCGGCACACTGGCTTTGTGAACTATGTGTTGCACGTGTTTTGTTTTGGTGTAGCGGTTACTTGGGTGTCTGCTTTGGAGGTCTCTGCTGCTTAGGCAGATTTTTATTTAGAGCCTCTGAGTATGTTTTTGTGTGTTTATGTGTTTGGTTTGCTGTCGTGGTAGGTCTATGTGAGACTGGAATTGTAGTGAGTGTGGATGCCTTCTCCTCCTGACTGGTTACGCCAGTACTGTGTTGAGAGAGCTTAGCCTCCAGATTGGCTATATGGTTGCATCTCTCACATATGTTGGAACTTCTTAGGAGGAGGAGAGGGTTGTCTGTGTACATGAGGCAGTTGTAACATTGCCTCAAGATTCCCAGATTCACCAGCTGGACCGGAGAGGAGACTGCCAACTGACCTTTGCACATGCTAGAATAGTACAGGGAACTCCTTTAAAATTGAAAACAGGGCCAATGGGGAGTAAGGTACTCAAGGGGAGTTTGTGAGGGTGTAGTGCTTTTAATTTTTTAGTGTTGACTTATATAATTGCTTTAGTGAGCAAGTGCCAGGCTTTAGAGTAGGAATAGGGTGTTTATTATGAGAACTAGAGCAGTTCTAGGGAAAAAAGTGAAGAGCAAACTTTGTGGAGCCGAGAATGGTTTAAACCCAATTAAGTGGCGCTGCCCAATGCTGCACTATGACCAAAATCGCACAAAGCCGCGCTAAAGTGGGTTTTATACAGGGGGACTTGAAAGAGCCAGAAATTGGCCCAAAACGGCCAATAGACTACCAGATTCTTGTGCTGGGAACACTCCTCCAGGGATAGATAGGCTGCTCTAAGCTCCCCACTCCCACTGGTGAACAAAGAAGCCTCCTTTTATCCAAGAAAGGAAATGGGCAACACAGGAACTTTCCAAAAGTCCAGAATACAGCAAAGCCTGTATTTGGACTACTCTAGGTCAGGAAAGGCGGGAAACAAGGATAATGTTTTTGTTTTTTTTCTTTTTTTGCAAATAAACAGCAGGAAAATTCAATAAATATGTAACACAGGCTAGCGCACTTGAGTGTGTAGCCTCAACAGGTAAATGCAACAAACAGGACAAACTTTAAAAGGCAGGTGCAAAAACAACTTTAAACAGTTTAAAATAGTTAAAGAAGCAGAAATACTTGCTATTTAGCTAGATCGGACAGTCGCCCAGGTAGTAGCAGGAAAAAAAACCCACTTTTATCAGGTAAGCAGTCGCTCTTTTAGCCTCTCTGCTGCTAGCACCACTCTGCAGGACCACGCGGAGCTTGGCTGAGTAGTAACAAGTAACATTAGAGTGTGGTTTTATGAAAAATATGTTTTTGAATAGGGGGCACCCAAAAAAAATGACTGAAGCATTGTTAACAGAGGTGATAAAGAGAAGGGATGGATTGTATGCACCTATCCTGGCTAAGGGACAAGAATCATGGGAGAGATTTGTGAATCCCCCTGTGTGTACCCCCTGCACATACACAACTGCATTTATTACCAGTTTTAGTATGGCTAGTGCAGTTGTCCAGTGGGTTTTTAAAAATAATTGGAATTTCATTAGAGAGAATGGTGAAATTGGATCTAAACTGGGGGAACAACCTATTGTATATAGAAGAAAATAATGTGATGGGTATTTTAGAGAGAAAGTCAATGAAATTGGACCCAGTAAGATGTGGTATGGAGAAATGTGGACACTGTCCACAATGTAAGTGGATAAGTGTGGGGATCAGCTGTTCAGTCTTGGATAAAATATTTTATTTCAATGGCGGGTTTAATTGCAGAACTGGGTGGTGTATTGCACTTTACGTCAAGGGTGTAGCTCCTTGTACACAGGTAAAATTGAATGGGCTTTAAGGTCTCGAATATATAGATATGTATAAGGCATTAAAAAGAATAAAACCACAAGTGCCCTGACAAAGCATATTTTAGTTTACCCTAAACACACTTTTAATTTGTCATTTTAGAAAAAGTGGATGTTGGGAAACAGGGTGGAGCTTGGCAAGTACAGCTAGAAATAAGGGAATTGTATTGGCAGCTGTTTGTAAATGCTTTTATGCTCCCAGGACTTAATGACAACTGTAATATAACTTGTTTGCTGAGAATGAAAGCCCTTGAGAGATGACTGTAGTGTAGTGGTTATTACAGCTATTTTATATGCAGAAGGTTCTGGGTCAAGTTCCCAGTGGAGGCGATAAAGATCTTTTCCATTTTTGATGTCTTACTGTACATCCTTGTATAATATTTGGAAATCCGTGTTTAATATATTAGGATGGGGTAGGAAATGAATGAATTTATAAATATGCTTGATTCTAATTTTAATTATGGTTTATTAGTTTGCAATATATTTTATGTAGGTGTCCATTTAAACTTGATATTTTAAATATATTTATTAATTATTTATTGTTGTATATTTGTTTAAGTAATTAAAAGTTTAAATCTAGAGAGGAGGAAACATGGTGGCTTCAACAGAGATTATTTAAAGGCTAAGTAGGGTGTAGTTTCTTTAGATTAATCTGAGGAAGTTATGAAGGGTACCAAGATGAAAGTGCTAGTATCCCACTTTATTTAGTGATATTTTGTTATTGCTTTTCAGTACGAGTTTGTTAATAAACCTACTAAAGGAAGTGTTATCCGTGCTGGACTTGCTGCTGCTTTTTCTGCTGGTCGTTCACCATTTTGTTGGATTACTGACATCCACATCCTTCCAAACCTTGTGGGAGATGAGCTCCACCACCTCAGCCTCTGGGAGGGGGATGCACAACCCAAGAAGTAGCAAAGCTGGCTCCAAATGCTTGAGACACACTGACGCTTCCTGGGGGAGTGATCTGGGGAATCCTTCCCCTTCTTCAAAGTCAGCGTCTTTAGTTAAAGACTCCTGTGGGCAGGTCAGAGTGCCTCCTTTTACAAGTATGCTTCTGAGGAGGCTCTCCAGTGGGAGGTTCTGGGTAGGACTCGGAAGTGTCAGCAGAATCCTGAATGAGGAGCATCTCCAGGATTGACTGGACTGGCTGTCCTCAATGGACATTATGAAAAGATTCAAGATCCACAGCAGAGGAGGGAGGGGTGGACCTGAGGGAGGTAAGGATGTCTGGTCCACAGGGGTGGAAAACACTCTCTCCATTACCTCAAAGATAGAGGCCATGCGGGAACCAAGTCCTGACCTGGTAGGAGATAAAGCCACCTGCACAGAATAGAACCCAATCTCCCAAAGATCCTGCCTCAGTGCAGTGGTCGGAGCTGAGCTGTAACGCGCAAAGGCACTGAAAGGAAGAGAAGGTTCCAAAAACATCAGAGCTGAAACCAAACCCCGAGATCTGGCACCAACTGTACAGCTCTAAGATCCTTATGGCCAGATACAGTTGGGGCCTTATGGGTCACAGAAGGTGTCGGAGTTGAATGCCAAGCCTTTGGATAAGACACAAACAAGCTTACAATTCTTGGGTCCATAGGCTCCAAAACTTGAGGCCAGATCTAAGTAGGAGTCAAAAGCTGGGGTTGAACTGGAGGTAGGCTCACAAGTCTGATGAGAGAAAGAGAAGGGATACCTCCCAAATGAATCTGGGTTCTGAGAAACTTTCCCATCATCCTGTCCACATCTGTTTCTCTTAGGCTCCTAGATGACCCGAGGAATAGAGAGGTCAAGGGTGGATGGGATACCCTTCATGGTGTCTCCTGCAAGAAAGGTGAGTGCATCCTTGAAGTAACAGGCTCTGGAGATAATTTAGACCTTGTATGTGGGTGTTTGACTTTTGAGTTAGATCTGATGGCTTTGGTTGTGGTGGGTTTGGATCCAAAGCTGTAGTCTGATCCAATGAACTTGTATTTTTCTTGGGTGGAGTCAAGCCCAAAGAATTCCACATGATTTAAAAGAAAACATGGATTCAGCATTTGCATTCTTTGGAATATCAAATTCCAGTTTGGGGCTTTAAAAAAAAGGGAACAGCAGTAGTAATAACAATTTATTCAACTAAACACAGGTATCTGCTTCTCTCCTCAGACCCCAAACCAATCTGTCACTACAGACACATTAGATTTTGCTTGGGGAGCAGTTTCCAGAGGGGTAAAGATAAAAAATCTGTGGAATCCTTCAGACAGACCAAACCACATCTACTAAAAAGAGACATTGGCTGTGAGCCATGCCTTGAAGTCTCTGTCACATTTGATTCTCCTAGTGATTACAGGCAATACTACAGTCATGTGGTATACCAGCACAGAGATACAAGGCTGTACCTCTTATACAGACTGGCACTGGTGGCATGGGAGTTAGCTCTTAAACATTTCTTAACCCTCCAATCTTACAACATTCCATCAGAGTAAAACACACGGGCAGACGAGCTGAGCAGGACTAGGACAGATCCTCACGAATAGAAACTGAACAAGGGGGTCTTGCAAGAACTGATCCAGTTGTGGGGCACACCTCAAATAGATATGTTCACCTCCTTTCAAAACAGACAAGTAAACAAGTTTTTTCCAAGGCTTCTGGCAAACAAGCCTGAAAATAAATGCTTTTTCATTCCCTTGGAAGAGAATGTGCCTTTATATGTTTCCACCCTTTCCACTAATATCCAGGATAATTCTGATGATTCAAAAGGATATGCCAAAAAATAATTGTGGACCCCTTTTGGCCCAGGCAACACTGGTTCTCCCTTCTTATGGAACTGGCCAAGGACAATTACCACAAGCTTCCTCACAAACTGGATCTACTCACAAAAGACAGCAGGAATTTGGTACACCTCAATTTCAATTAACTTCAACTGCCTGGAATAATTCAGTTTTAATACATTTTAAGCACTTGTTTTATGAGGATGCGCAGCAGATACTAAAGGTGGCAATAAAGCCTGCTACTAGAAAATCCTAGGTTGGTAACAGGAAACAATTTTCTAGCTGGTGTCTAACCAATAAACAGAGGCTCACCAGGGATTTTGTACCACTGGTGCTCAAATATTTGAGTGAGTTACCTACCTCTGACCTCACTTATTCTTCTATAAAGATTCATCTTGCAGCCATTTCAGCATGTATGCTCGTGGATCCTCCTCTTTCTTCTATGTTTGTTGCGAAACAATTTCTGAAAGGAATTTTACACTTGAAAACTCCTGATAAACAGCTCGCTCCTCACTGGGATCTCAACTATGTGCTACAGAAATTGACTGCCACCTTTTCAACATGCCCATCAAGCTGATTTAAGGTTCTAGACTTGGGAAACTTTAGTCATCATTGCTCTGACATCTGCAGGAAGAGCATCTTGAGTTGAAAGCTCTCATGGTTGGTGAACCCTATTGTATTTCCATAGAGATAGGGTATCTTTAAGAACAAACTCCTCCTTCATGCCCAGTTATTTTCAGAGTTTACTTTAACTCAAGCCATTTCCCAGTTTTCTACCCCCTCCAAAAAGGGGAAAACAGATTCTGCATACTCTGGACATGCATAAGCAGCTTGGGTACTATCTTGACAGAATTAAGCCCTTAAGAAATAAATAGCTGATCAGCTTTTCTAATCAAGAAGCATAAAAGGGGCACTCTGCGTATTAGACAATTTCCAGATGCTTGTCCTCAGTTATTGTTTTTTCTTATTCCCACCAATGGCATATTAGATTGGGGTGGAATCTAGAAGCATTCTACAGACAGCTATGTGGTCTTCTGTGCATACTTTTACAAAGCATTACATACCGGATTTTTTTTCTAGGTCCAGATCAAGCTTTCTTAGGATCATTCTCCAGGGACTCCTGGATCTATATCAATCATCCTCCCAGGATGCTTAGGCTTTAGTACTCAAACAATACAGCCTAAGGGCTAACTGCAGTAGTGGGAATGATGAATATAGTATAGCTGTGTAAGATGCACTTCCCCATAGCAATGGATGTTCAAATTCCCCACTGCTGCAGTAGCTGCACCCTCCCTCCATCCCCCTACTCTTTACATAATTGTAGCTAGGATATAAAGTAGGGTTGCATTTGATTTCTACTTTATATATTCTGTTGTTAATATTGATTAGTTATTTTAGAATGTTAAGCTGTTCTCTCATTGCATAGGCAAGAACGTCCTGAAGAAAGCTTCACTCTAACTGCTGATTTCCCTCCATGGGAAGTGCTAATTTCCCTCCATGGGATTAGTCAATAGCAGTCAGAGCGAAGGAGCAGGGGGAGCCAGAGCACTTTGAAGCTGGCCGTTCATTATTCCCTGATCAGGAAACAACACATATAGCCTGAGGGATACTGCAGCAGAGATTAATTTGAACATCTACTTTTAAGGATAAGTGCAACTTATACATCTGTACTTTATAATCAGACTTGACATAGGAACATACAAAAAAAAAGACAAAATGACTTACAAAGCATTGTGTTGTTTCACACATTTAGTCTCCCTGACAATGTCTTCTGTGGAAAAGTACATCCTAAGCTAAGATATCCATACAAAGGCTCTACTATGGAAGCTCGAAGTTTCAAAACTTCGAACTTCATATGGTCGAGTCCATAACATCGAAGTTTTGAAACTTCGAACGGTTTAAAGCGAGATCACCATACAGAGTTGAACGGGAAATTTACCGTTCTCTTCATTGTACTCCGATCTTGGAGATGGTATATTTAATTAGCAGGGGGTGTGGGGTGCAGAGGGTCTAGCTCCCTGCATAAATGTAAAAAAAAATTGTTTTTATTTTATTTTTTACTGAAGTTTCGAACTTTTAAATCTTCGATGTTATGGTCTCTATCATATGAAGTTTGAAGTTTTGAAAGTTTGAGCTTCCAAAGTAGATCCCCATACAGCAGAAGTAAAACGTCTAAACTTCTAAGAGCTGCATCATGAGTAGCTGGGGTCATTTGCACCCTGAAATACACACCATAGGGTGGGAGATAAGGTCATACCTTCACAGGTCTCTTCATCTATTTATGCAGAGAACTGAAACAGACATCAACCTTCTCTTCTTTAGGACAAGCTAGCATCTGTGGCATCCAGAAGGCCATTTTTATCAATGGACTACCCCCAGGGAAGGCTGGGTTCCAGTCTACTTTCCAAATTTTGGTCACATCTTTATAGTGACACAGGGCAGGCAGGTTTCACTCCAACATCTCAGGGGGTAGGGATAAACTTGCTAACACTTCTGGCAGTACTTCAACATGTGCACCTCTCTAAGACGGTAAACTCAATGTCAGCATGGAGGTCTTGTCTAGTAATTCAACAGTTACAGGGATAATTTATTGGTGTACAATTAAGCAGTGACTATGGCTCACTGTCAGAGTTAAAGACTATGAGCAGCAGAAAACAAGGCAGGTAAATAACTTAGTTGTACTTATGTAGTTTACCTGATGCATTACACCTCACCCCTGTATCAAAATGTGTGTACTCTCTTTGCCAGAGCTTCAAGGATGAATCAAGGCAATGGGCAGAATGAACCCAATCAACCAAATTATCAAGGAAAAGTCCCTAATGTTAAATTTTGTATTTCCAACAATGTTTTCCCTGAGACAAACCTGAATATAGAGCAATTTGTTTATAACTCAGGCATCTCATGAATGAGTTTTTAAGCCTTTTAGAATAGATGCAAAGCAAGTCAGTTTTCTGCTTTATTTTTCTAAAGAAAACATTCATGCAAATAAATACATAAATGAATAATTATAAATCATCAAATTGTTCTGCCCAAACTATCTTCCTGAAAACCTGCACTTTCAATTTCAGCAATATTTACAGTAGCCGAGGGGTGTCACATGAGCTTCAATACAGCTGAATGTTGCAGGAAAAAAATCAAAGACATTGTAGGTACTGCTAAATCAGCTTGATCATCATAACATTCCTATTCAGGATCTACAGTCTGAATTTAAATTAAATTAATTAGCCATAAAAACAACACGCATCTCCCTCTAGAAACACTTCTTGGGCCCAACAGATGTCACTGCATTTAAACAACCTTTCAGAGATCAATAATACGCACACCAGCATTTTTAAAATAACACAGTAAATAATATACTTCTCACATCAGGAAGAAGGAATACAAATTCAATAAAAAACGTCAACACCTCTTTAACTGAGGAAATGTAATGAAACGTTTAGAGAATTTTTCTTCTTTTTTTCTGGGACTTGGGGGTTTATTAGGCATATGTGCTGCACTTGCACCTAAACCCATGGAAAAAGAACCAACCACTTTTCATGAAATATGAAGATTTAATCCAGGTGTTTTCTTAATGCTGGAAAAGTTTAAAAATGGTGAAGCATAGACACAGGTGTGTTAGATAAAATTGCGAGTACCATTATCAAATAGAATGGGAACTGCGGAAGGCTGAGAAGATGTGAAAAAACAAATGAAGATACAAAGAGTATCAAGAAAAATAAAAATGGAAAATAAAGCATAAGCAAAAATAGCAGTCAGTGGTACCACATTAAAATATAAAATTTCTGTCAAGAAGATGGCTGGAAGAATTTACTGGAAATACAAGCAGCAGTTAAGGACAGGAAGAAGGAAACGAAAAAGGACAGCAATTTTTTGGGATTCCATTTGGTGCTATGAACACAGAAAGCAACCAGTAAAGCAGTAGATGCATTACTAAGAGAAAGAAGAAAAACCCACCTGTACTTTCTTGTGATATGGAGAAAGAAGCACAACAGTATATTTTCGTAAAATATTAGACGACATAAGGCATACAGGAACTTTTTGAAGGAAAAACTGGCAATACCATGTTTACTGGAAGGTAAAGAAGAAAACAGATTTTGATTTGTATGCAGACAGAAAGAGGAGGTCTAGATAAAAAAAATGGATAAATTCACATAATTATTTTATGCAAAATTCAGTTGGGAGTATAGGGCAGTACTGTGTAATAAAACTTGAGAACATAATCTAAAGAAGGAAATCTAGGAATACCTACAGAGGTTGAAATATAGGCAAAAGAAGAAATTCACTGCTGTTATTATTATTGGTAAGATGTATCTTATTAATTTTGACCTGTAACTGTTGAAATTTGCTGTGAATGTTAGAGAGTTTTCTGCAAGTATGTTTTACTTGAAGCCCCTACTAACAAATGTCACAGTCTTCAACATCCACTTAAGCTAGCATCAACTCAGAAAGAAGTTTTATTTCTACACTTACAGAGGTGTGGGGGGTGGTAATTTGAGAAGGTCAAAAGTGACATTTTCCTCCAATTTTATACAGTAATACATACAGTTTAAGGACAGCTGTCTTTTATTACACACACAGGCACTAAGTGGTAAGTTGTGAAGGGATGCAGAAGAATACTTGGGGAACAGGCACTTCAATCATATAGGCATATTAAAAAGGTGAGTTTATGTGCTTCAGTAAGCTGTGTTTGTGATTTAAGACAGCAAATGGTCTTCTTCATGAAAGAAAATGAAACCTAAAGACTTGGCACCTGCCAGTGTTCTGCTGATACTGAGTATGCTACTTGTGGGTTGACAGAAGAGAGCACAAAGGGTGAACAAAACTTTTTCTTTGTTATAGATGTATATACTATTTTTACACGGACAGTAAAGGACAGTAGATATTTTATAATACAAAACATAATCACTAGCAGACTAGGTACCCACTACTGCCCTACAAGAAAATAGTGAATGAAAGCAACTGACAATTTCAGTGACAGAGATGGGAAAGCACCAACATTTCCACTCTAGAGTCACAGCTCTACACAGATGCTCTGCTAAAAAATGGCAAATCAACTTGTGAAGTAAAAAAATCATTTGAGGAGTAAACATAAGCTTCCAAAATACAAACAATGGCATGCATGAACGGGTTTATTTCAGACAAATGCAAGCAAACACAATAGGAAACAGAAGTCATCAAATTCAAATTGCTTATTCATTAGCTTCAATTCTTCCTCTAGATGCACAGAGAACTTTCTGTAGTTTAATTATCAAGATCATTGGCCTTCCTTCCAACACTCTAAGCATGGACTAGACACTCGAAGGGAGAGGCATCACTCCTCTTTCTGGTGTCCTCTATATATACCCTCCACTGAGATGTCAAGCAGTAGGATGATGATCACCTGTACATCTTAAAACCTTTGTGCGAAACCTAGCCATTCTCACCAGCTTGTGATTCACTAAGGTCAGTTATTCCTTCAAAACCCTTCCCAACATGAAACAAACTACGTCAGCTACCCACTGAGAACTGAACTTACTTTGCCAGTTACTCCCCTTTTAAGCCACTAGTGTAAAATATGAAAACTAGCAGTAGCTTTTGATTTCAGTAGTAAACATAGAAAAAAAAAAAGCCCGAGGCTGTGCGACAATACAACTGTAGCTTGCACCACAGACCATGGTGGCCTTAGAAGCAGTTTTAGATGAATTCAGCAAGGCTTAGTTTTAAGTGTGCAACTCCCAGTTTAGATTTTCTTCACTTAATTCAGACTAATAATAAAGATCAAGTATTCTACACACTCACTGTGCTAGTTACAAAATATATGTCAGTGGTATCCTTCTGTAACCTTAGAAATTCAAGCAAAAGTACTGAAACGTGAACTGAATCAGACAGTCTTCATAAAAATAGATTGCAGAAATGTATTCATTAGTACTGTACTGTGGCCTGAGGTTAGCAATTGAACAAGTAACTACATTCTAATGATTTCTATCAGAACTGACCTCTTAACATCTGATCTTAGCAGACCTGCTTATATTCAGCCTTGTTATGCAGAAGCAAAGCATAAAGAAATGACATCCAAAACATGCAAGACAATTTACACACTTGACTTACATATTCTGGCTTTAATTTCTTGTCTCCTCCTCTGACAGCTACTTTTTCCAGTTTGTCTATAATTGGTATTATAAGTTCTTCATCTTTAAGCCGTAGTTCTTCATGGATTATTTCAATGTCACGTACAGGATTTACACTTCCTTCAATGTGAGTAATGTCATCATCTTCAAATGCTCCTAAAAATGGTTTACACAGTAATGTAAAGCATTCTGATAGACTGGTAAAAGCTAAAACCTCAAATGAAATTTCATTCCACAGCTATCCTTTCAACTATATTAATGCAGTATGCAACACAGCTACATCCTGCATCACTTTCCCTTCATTTATCACGAAATATAGGGAACTGTTCTACCTAAAGGTAGACATTTGCAGGACAAGACCTATCATTTCTTAAAATATTTAAGCACAGAACAGTTTTTCAGAAAACCATCTAAGAAATGAAATCAATTATTTGTTTTCAAATATTTTAATTAAAATGCAGTACAGTGTAACATGAATGAGAAGTTTTATGAAAGACATTCTCACACTTCTGAGTTTCACCAGTAAGGTTACCATGGAAAACTAGTTGGAAAAAGGCTTGAAATCATCCCACAGACCTCTTCCCAGCTTCAATCTACTTTATCACTTTGGTTCTGACGGTGATTAGATAATGAACCACTTAGACGCACAATTTACACAGCAGCTAATTTAATCGGTCTGATTTGAGGGTAGAGTTTTAGGGGGCCATCAAGAGAACAGATGAAGGTAAATTCTGTCACATATAACAGACGATGATTCACAGAAACTGTGCAAAATTGTGCTGGCCCTTATTAGAAACAGATGCTATTATCAGATATTTAAAGTGCAGCTAAAGCCATAATTTCAAATTGCCAACTGGAAACATAGGGACAGAACAATAAGTATTACTAAACCCTGTGTCTACTCATGCTCTCAAAGGCAGGATATGGTAGCATCCTTCAATTTATCTTTATTTCTAAATAATTAGAAGCAAAATATCATCATGTCATAAACAAATACAGTGGACAAAACATCACTGCACACGTTCGTAAGGACAAAATGTTCAGAAGGTTCCATGGTCTTACACTATTTGTATGCAACCTGCACTTTATGCTATCATAATTCATATTGCTCAAAATGCTTTAAAAGTGATTACTGTAACACAGTACAAACTGGTGTTTTAATTAGTGAGATTTATAAAACAAGTACAATTGAATGAATTTATAATATCATTACAGTTTATTGTTGTATCATAATCCTCCATTTTTTTTCTGTTAGCCCATGTATGCCTAGTAAATACTTGACCCTTGCATTAAACTCCTTATAACATCTTCCATGGATCACACTTGCATGGCTGAGTCTCCAACATGACAGCTATGCCACTACTTGGAAAAAGGAAGATTAGGCTACAAACACCAAAGGAAAGTCTTATGTAGCAATGCCATTACATATACAAATCTCTAATCTGCAGTTTTTCACTAACGCTTCCTTCACTACATTGGGCAGAAATGGCACATGGACCTAAGTGTCTATACAGGAAAAGTACTTCTTTTGCTCATCACAAGGCTTAGTAAATCTCCCAGTGACCAGTATCCACTCTACAACCATGTACAAAATCACAGCCATCGGCATCCCAAGAGTTAATCATAGGATCATACGAAATTACTAGGCTAATGGCTCTGGAGCCCTTACAAGCCTAGCCAAGATTTTATCCCCAAAAAAGAAACCTCAATCAGCACCTGTCGCCCCTGCCAATGAGGGCCACAGGTGGAACTCCTGGCACAAATTTGTAGTTGCCTATCCACTTATCAAGGTTGCGCTTGAAGAGGTTCAGCAACGTACATTGTTTGATGTGTATGGGGAGTCTATTCCAGAGATGGAGCAGCTTCTGGGAGACAAACCTGTCTCTCCAGCAGGTTTTGTTAATGTCACATATTAGGTTTAAGCCTTTCTTTAAGGGTACTAAGTGAGGAGTTAGACTTATGGATATGGAGCATCTGTAGTAGAGCAGGGTCTGAGATTGCCTTATAGGTGAGAGACAGATTGCATCTGAGCCATCTGTATGACAGAGTAGAGTGATAGTGATTTGAGCCTGTCCACATAGGACAGGTGTTGGAGGCCATGGATTCTCTTTGTGAGTTATTTCCGTGGCCCTTCCAGTTGGTGCAGATGTTTGGAGAGATGCATACCAAATGGTGGGGGGGTTGTATTATTGGCCTAATGAAGGAGGAGTACAGAGAGATAATAACCTCCTTTTTTTCTGGATGCAATCCCTTTACTTATGAGATGAACCAAGTAAAAGGCTTTTTTGACCACTGCCACTACATGATGGCCAAATGTGAGACTGTTGTCAACTTGTGTACCCAGGTCTTTCACCACAGGTTGTGTGCTTAGAGGGTTGCCACTAATGTGGTAATCAGTAGGGACCGTGTTTTTGCCAAATGGTATGATAAAACTTTTTTTGCATTTAACTTAAGGCCGTGACTTTGGCACCAGTCATTTGTTGCTGTGAGACCCTCTTGAAGTATGTTAACATAATTTGGGGAGTCAATGACAGCACACAAGTTACAGTCGTCCGGCAACCTGGTCGGCCACAGGCCTTTTGTCTTTGCCTGGACCTCTGAGAAATAGATGCCAAACAACAGAGGTCCCAGGACAGATCCTTGGGGGACACCACTACTGACAGGTCTGCTGTCGGTGGTAGTGGTACCTATTTTGATCTTGTGGGTCCTATTACTGAGCCACCTGATGAGATAGGGATTTATGTCAAGTTCTGTTAGCTTTTCGATGATGCCCGAATGGGGGATTGTGTCAAAGGCTTTGGACAAGTCAAGGTAAGCTGTATGTACTGACTTTCCCTCATCCAGTGCCTTGGTGATGGTCTCAAAAAAGTCAACCAGGTTCATCAGGCAAGATCTGCCCTTGACGAATCCGAACTGGGTGGGGTCAAGTGCAAGGAGATTGCCTATGTCCTTGTTTATGAGGTCCATAATAATACGCTCCATGGCCTTGCAGATCAGACTTGTCAAGCTAATGGGACGTTAGTTTCCAGGATCAGTAGTGGCACCACCTTTGTGCAAAGGGATAACAATGGCAGTTCTCCATTCTGCTGGAATGAAACCTGTACTTAGGCTATGGATGAATAGGGTGCTCAATGGCGAGGCTAGTTCTTGCTGGAGATGTTGCAGAATACAGCCTGGGATACTATCAGGTCCCATGGAAGCTGTGTTCTTTGCCTTGGATAGGGCCTTTAACACGATCTATGGAGATGTGAGGTGTGGGGGGCAAGTATTTGGGGATGTCGAATGCCTTGGGGGGGACAGGGGGGTGAAGTTTGTGCTGAACCTGTCTGCTAGCTGGTTGGCTAAGTCAACAGGATCAGTTTAAGTGGTACCATTAAGAAATAATTTGGAACAAACCTGGGCTTTGCCATGGAGGTTTCTAATGTAAGTGAAAAAGGCTTTGTGGTTAGCCTTTGCTTTGGAGGCTAGTTTCGATTCATAATTGGCTTTGGAGGTTTTAACTAGTGATCTAATTTGCTTGTTGAGGCTAAGGAGGGAGTTTTTCCAATTGGGAATTTGTGCCTTTTTACCCTTGGACAACAGTTTCTTCCTTTTGTTGAAAACCTGTTGATAGAGGATGTCCACCACATAGGTTTGTGTTTCCTTGAGGAGCAGGTTTTAGTTCTGTTGGGTATGGCTGAGTCCATCCATACAGTTATACAAGTCCTTGTATACCGCACTGGCATACTGTTCAGCATATATGTCTGTATCCTCTGAGGGCAGTGATGGTGTGAAGCTACTGACAGCCTCGCTTAGAAGGTTGTAGTCAGTTTTTGAGAAGTTTTTTTAGCCTGGTTATGGCTGAGTGGGGGTTGAACGGGAAAGACAGACTGAATGAGACAGACCAATGTTCTGATCTCACCAGGGAAGAACATGGTGCAGCGGTCGCCCATGTTGGTGAGAACCAATTCTAGAATGCTACCTCCCCTTTTGGGGGATGAGACAAGCTGGTCTAGTGCATTAGAATTGATGAAGTCAAGGAATCATTGGGTGAGTGCATTAGAGCAGGAATACTTCGCTCAGTTTATGGTGGGGCAATTGAAGTCACCAAGGATCAGGGTGTTACGGGGTACCTTGACGGACTCAAGAAGGTCCAGGTAGGAGGAGTGGGTGTCCTGTGTCATGGAGGGGTGTCTATAGCTGGCTATAACTTGGATGGATGTCTTGCGAATTGTCAACTGCACCTGGAGAAGTTATAGTGCATCATGCTGGCAAACCAGTCTAGAGGTGTGTTTGCCTTTAATGAAAATAGAAACTCCACCATCCTTAGTCTTCCCGACCTCATTTTGGGGTCGGAATGTGTGGAATGAAGTATAGCCTGGTAAGGCAGGGGTGCTCTCTGCAGCCTTAAACCAAGTTTCCATGACTGCACAGATGTCAGCATCTTCCGGTGCTAGGACAGCCTCCAGTGAGTGCATTTTCAGGTTAAGGCTCCTAGCATTAAGCAACATGACCTTCAATTTGCTTTATGACAGATCTTTTATGTTGTAAGATTTATCTGTGGGACATTGCCTAAAAAGGCACAATGGGGGAGGTAAGAGCCTTGGCCAGAATTCTGAATCCCAGGGGTGACAAGTGGATGCCAACTCTGGCAAAGCATCGAGGCCTGTCATCCAAGTCATCCCAGGCAGAGACTGGATCCCCTTGGAATGACACCAGAAACTAAACCAATTGTTGAAGTTAATTATTTTTTGTTGGTATTGTGGTATCATTCTTGGTGAAGGTAGGATGCTGCTTAGGGCTAGAGTCATACCTGCCTGGGGGACACACTCTGACAGCTCAATCATGTCTCTCTTCATACAGTCCAGGGAGGTACATCTCAAGTCATTCACACCAACATGAACAATGACAGAGTCATATTTGTACCTGTTATGGACAGACTTGATTGCATGTGTGATGTGGCAGATTCTGGCACCTGATAGACAACTGACTGTGATCTTCTCCTTGTCGAGCCTGGTGAGGGGGACATCGGTGTACCTCACAACTGAGTTGCCAATGACTAGTATGTTTGGTTTAATGTTGTGCTTTATGGGCTGTATGAATTTACTATTATCCCTTATGAGCTGTGTTTGTGAGACACTGGTGTGTTGTCTACTGTCTGTAATGTGTTGTTTGTAGAATTCTCGAGTGTGTTTTGGAGGTCTCTGTTGTTAAGGTAAGTTTTTATTGAGGACCTCTGTATATGTGGGTGTGTGCTGTGCTTGGCTATGTGATGTGGGTGGGTGTGGTGTTTGTGCTGGCAATCTCCTCTTTGTCAGGGGTACTGACTGAGGTACGAGAGGGCCACGGTGATGCAGTGGTTAGCATTGCCGCCTCGCAGCAAGAGGTTCTCCCGTTCGATTCTCAGCTGGAGTGCCTTCCTGTGTGGAGTCTGCATGTCCTCCCGCGGCTGAGTGATGTTAAACACATGCAGGTAGGTGAATGGGTGTGGCTTCTTTGAAGGCTGGGCGTCGGGCTGGCAACTCGGAACTGTAAAAATCCACTGCCAATCATTAGCGGACCGGAGTTCCGCTGTGGTGAACCCTAACTAGGAAAAGCCGAAAGACAAACAAACTGACTAAGGTGCGAGAGAGCATGGATTCCAGTTTACTGACGTAGATGCATCTCTCGCAAGTAGAAGAATTATGTGCTAGGAGAAGAGGGTTGTCAGAGAACATGAGGCAGTTGCTACACTGTCTCAGTATGCCCATGTCGACAGGCTGGCAGGAGAAACTGATGAGAATTGTCCACACATAGTGTTCTGAAACTTGGATGGACTTGGGGAGACAGGGTTTTGATAATGGTTTGTCCACAACAGTGTAGACCACAAAAACCTTCTTAACTGTAAAATAGCTGGCCTGAAGCCCAAGTGCTAAAACCAAACCAAAACTAAGTGTGTTAGAATAACAGACAAATTTAATCAGGCTAATAAATACAGAAAAATAAAACCACTTCAACATTTAAGAGTAAGGAGGAAGAACACAATACATAAATGAAAAAGTGTAACTTTTTTTTTTTGTGGTGAGGGAAGGAAAAGAAGATAATTCAAGATTAAGAAACTAAGAGTGTTGGCCTTCCCAAATGCTCTGTCTGAACACAGTAGAATGAGCTGATGAGATGAGACTGGCAGGAGTGTCCATAATCAAAGAAGCAAGGGGGTAGTCCTACCCAAATGATCACCTTGTACTTAGCACAGTAAGCAAATGAGATGGACTGCGAGGAGTGTCCAAAATCAAATTAACAACAGGGGCGGGCAATTTCAAAGCCACCAAATTATCAGTAAAACAGAAAATAAAATGCAGATACTGAGAAAAGCAATCACAAAAAAATCAATAAATGCAGCACAGTTTTGTTAACTAAAATAAAATGCAGACACTGAGAAAAGCAATCTCAAGCAAATCAATAAATACAGCATAGTTTTGTTGACCATAACTGATAGCAGATTCCTCTAAGCATTTCGGTTTAAGTCTGGGAACACCCCTATCTACCACTATAGATGACAATATCCACGAGTTCATTGATAAGATCTCTACTCTACTACCTAAGGTAAGTAATTTTTCTATCATTGGTAAAACTCGAGCAATACAAACAATGATTCTGCTACATGTGTTTTACTTGTTTAGGACTATACCAGTTTGAGTGAAACACTCTGAATTAGAACATATGCAGGGACTCAAACGACTAAAGTCCTAGGAAAGTACTGTTTATGTGTGCTAACACCACATCTCATATAACCTAACTTCAACCATCACAACTATTCTTACCCCCACACTACTACTCTGGCATCCTCCTTTCACATCCACCTGTCTTTTTACTTACTCTGCCTCTTCATCCTGTCCACTTCCCTCTTCTACTAACCCTCATTGACCTACCCACTGATCCCTCTTGTCTACTTCCTTTTCTTCCTAACCCTTATAGACCTACCATTGAACCGGGTGAGACATTCAGGTACTCTCGCAGCCTACCTTAATACCATACCACCACTTATATCTGCAACAGTATCCACCGACTTCGTGTATTCCTGCAACAGGACTCATATAGCCTACTGCTAAGCTATGACTCCTCATAACCATGTGAAAAGTTTTAAGTACCTAGTCTCTAATTAATTCCTATTATCTGCTTTGCACCCACTGCATGAAGTGTCCTATATAAATTTTGCTAGTTGAAAACTACTCGTATGGAATGTTCTCATGTATATACTCTGTATTGCTTGTATAATATTTTTGATTTGAGAATTATTACTTATGTACTGTTTTTTTCACCAGTTGTATAAGCTGCCAATAATATGCACTAAATGTCTTTATTAATGTAAATTCTGTATTGTATGTGAAATGTCTTCTATGTGGAGCTTTTTTCCCCGGGACTCCACTGAAAATGGGCACTTCTGGCCCAGCTGGACCATCCCAGTAAACAAATGCAAATAAATAATAAATAAATAAAGCAGGGAAGAAGAATCTTGGCAGTACTAGCTTGCATACCTAAAATATATGGTGGATAGGGTCTCCCTCCTCTAACAAGCTACATTATTGAATGACAGATTAAACAGGTAGTCAGATGGAATATAAAGGTGAAGACAAAGTCGGTAGATGAAGATTCTTGGGTACAATTTCCCATGGAATGGCTGTGGAAAATATATAAGGAAAGTGTAGAGGTAGGTGGTCCTAGCTTGTGGTAAAGGACAACAGAGGGCACCTGGCACCATACAAGCGTTACAAGGGTATTAGACAAGATATTGATACAAAAATGGACCAATAGGGGGCTTTGTAATCAAGTACAAATCATGACAGGCCAAACTTGGAATGCATTTAAGAACTTCTCAGCCATTAGAAGTGAATCTCAACAGGCCCATGACTGTTTTGTCTATAACCAAATAGGACAGATCTGGTCTGAACACACATTCTCTCATCAGAAAAAAGCCAATAAAGTGATGCCCTAGCACTAAAGGAGTAGAATTACAGATGGAAAAGCAGAGTTACTCTAGAAGGATATGTTTGGAATCAAAGCTGAGGTAGTAAGGCACCTCACGAAGGGTAGGTTGAAGGCCCAGGAGGAAATTCATCTGACCGATAGACAATGGGAGTTAGCATGGCAGGTCACTGATAAACTAAAGCATTGGCCTAGATATCAGCAACTAACAATAATACATAGGTGTGACCTTACCCTATGTACACACTGGATGTCTAAACATAAGCAAAACTGCAACTGTTGGAAGTGTGGGATGCATGAAGAGGACATAATCTGTATGTTCTGGGAATGTCCTGAGATACTGGCCTATTGGGAACAACCACCATAAACTAACTGCAATCTACAATATATCCATCCCCTTGGGATGGCATTTTTGGGTACTCTGCCTAAATACTGAAAAACACACCAGATTATATTATATACTGGAAGTTTACTGGTCAGCGCGATCAAGTTCATTTGTGCTGAGCACTGGAAGTATAAATGAAGCCCCTCTGCAGCAATGGCTGATAATTTCACACGCAGCTGTTTGGGCAATATTTTATACACAATCAAAGGTTCTGGCTGGCGGGACAGTGTCATTCAGAAATGGCAATTGTTACTATGATCAAGTAAAACTGACTTGGCAGTGCAGGAAGACACCATATTAAAGAAGTGTTTTGTTGGAAAGGAAGATTTCCTCTACATGGAATGCTTAGCATTGTATATATATTAGTTATGAGTTTATGTTTACAGTTCTATATATAATAGAATGTTTTGTATTGTGTTGATATACTGATGGCTATTAATACAGTTAAAAACAAACCACAGCCATTAAAATCAAGGCCTCTTCTTGACATGTCATACAAGTTTAGTAGCAAACTGACAGTAACAAACATTATGTCCTGTTAGTGAAAAATCTGTTACCTGTACAATGACACTTCAGAAATCACTGTAGTGTACTTTGTGCTATACGGCTTTCTTACACAACAGTAAACATTTACAGCTAAAGTTAACACAAATAGTTCTATGTAACTATGAAATCCTACTTGAATTCCTGAAACTAGAGGAATAGATGACTTATTATGTTAAGAAAACATAGTGAAGTACTACTAGAATTTACACAACAGCAGCACTACTATTCATAGGTTCATAGGTTAGTACTAGGCTAATTGCCCCTTGTGGGCCATTTTAAGCCTAGCCAATTACCCCACGTGAGAATCAAACCCTGCACCTTCTGTTTGTCAGGTAAACATCTTAACCATTATGGACTATTCAGTCCTCAAAAAGGAGAAGTGGCTGGCAGGTCAACAAACAGCTCAATTACCATTTGGTAAACTGTTTTTAAAACTACTTTCATGTACTTAACTGCCAGGTTCACAATTATGGAAAACAAATTTCAACCTAATCACACTATGTTCCTCCATATAACCTTCTCTGATAAGAAATGCAGTTGCAACAGTTTCTCAGTACACAAAATAAAGCTTTGGCAGTCTATCCCACTTAACATCACAGACTCAACAACTCTTACCTCAATTCAGAAAAAAAAAAAAAACACAAATGGCATCGTGCAAAGAGACGAGTTATGTGATGCTGGGGAAGCCGTTGCAGTTTATTCCTCCACATACCCAAACTCCTGCCATAACGTCATTGCTCCAAATCCACCTCTTTTGGACTTACTCTTACTCCCTAGTCCTTTATTCTTACCTGAACCTCTTCCCCCCATCAACCACAATTAAAGTTCTTTACATTCTGCTCTTCATTGTACTTGCCCATCTACTATCCATCTTTCAAGCATCCCTTCAAATCTCCTGCTTCCATTTTCATTTTTTGTCTCTGCACCTCATACTATTTGCTTTACTGCAATCTACAATCAGTGCTGTTTATAAATACAGGTTGTTTGTTATAACTTACTCCTTGTCTACTCTGACATTATTTTAACCCCATCTTCTTTCACCATTTCATAAAACTATTCTGTAAACTAATCACTGTATATGATTTATGCTTTCACAATGTATAATCTGTTAAGTAAACTGATTTTTTTTTTTATTTTTTATTCTAAAATGTACTAGCAGTTAGTGCAAAGGATTAACGCTATGAACTGTTAACAGGCTGCTTCATGTGGTACAGCATTTAATCCCCTAAGCCTTCATTTTCCTACTGTGTGACCTTGAGCAAGTCGCTTAAGCAGACAGTGCTGTGGAGCATCTGGGAAATTTGGCTGGGTTCCACAATGGTGTCCTAGACAGCATGTAAAGTAACTACTTATGAGCCCACTACTTTTCTCATCAAGGCTGAACATGAAACAGGTCCCAAGTGGATCACCCTCCCCCCATACACACAAATCTTTCACACCCTTCTTACTGACTGATAGCTGCATTTGACTAGGACTCCTTGTGGTATCAGACTCTGCTTCACTACAGATATCAAACTACAAGTTAAAACTAGTCATTCAAAACAGAAATGAACAGCAGTTAAGAAACACGCTGGTGAAGAGATTTTAGTTTCACTATACCATTTATGACCCAGGTTTGGAAAACAAGCCCGCATGCTAGAGGAGTGGAAGCCCAAGTGACCAGTTGCTAACAATTTGCCCATCTTGATGGGTGAGGTGGAAGAAAGTACTTTGCAGAGCTCAGCTCTGTGTAAAAAGGCATTTGATTTGCTTCCTCTGTGTTACATTTAACACTCAATTACAAATCAAATGAAAGGTCAAAAGCCCCTTCCCCAATTTCTTTAACTCCCCACCCCAGTAGGATTTAACAAACGTCTCTCCTTCTGGCATCCCATAGGGTCATTTGTTCTTTACTATGGTAAGAACCAGGCATCCACGGACTAGACAACAGCCCTTTGGGCCATTCATTCTCTGTCAGGAGAGACTGATCAGCTCATTTGTTGCTCTAGCAGGAGCAGTTCAGTCTGTTTAATCCTGTGGAGCCTCTCCTAACTCCTTCCACTCCTTAGGCAGCTTGCTTACACACAAAAATCTGTCAGACAGGGAGAAACATGCATGCTGTCATATGTCTTCCTGATCAGACGGTGTGCTGCTTAATGAGTGCAAACATATGTAGTTACTACTTCTGGGAGTGATCATCTAACCTTCGATAAGTGTCACTAACGTGATGAGACAAACTGCAACCCCCCCCAAAGGATGGGTGCAGCTAGCACTGGCCACTTACTGCTATCTTCCTGACTTGGCTACTTGGCTCCTCCAGCATCTGTGCTGCAAAATCAAATATTGCTCATCTAGGTAATAGTCACTGCTTCACCTTTCTATTCTACAAGGCAGCTAAAACAAAAACTTTAAAAGCATCATTGCAGGGGCATAAGCCCCATGTGTGCCAATATCCCCTTTACTTAAACCAACTCTACAGTCATACAACATGGAGAACAGAGACAACAGTTGCACAAAACGTACAGAGATCTTGGAGCAAACAGCTTATTAGTCTATTACAGTCCAGCAAAATTCAACAAAATAAAAATTATAAAAAAAGAAGGAAAAACAAATCACAACCAAGTGTAGGACTATACTGTGGTTATCAGTATGTTTGCTGGTAGTGACACTATAGAAAATTATACAGCTGCATGTAAAGAACAGCAGAATGAAGTCATTGTTTGTTGTTTAATTTAACTGTTGAGGCTGCCCACTCAAGTGCGCTAGTCTGTGCAAAGCATTTACTGTGTTTTCCTGCTATCTGTTACTGTCTTGAAAAAAAAAAGAAAATAAACAAAAAAATATATCCTTGTTTCCCGCCTTTTCTGAGCTAGAATAGTCCTGAATTCAGGTTTTGCTGTATTCTGCACTTTGGTACAAGTTCCTGTGTTGCCCATATCCTTACTTGGATAGGAGGAAGCTTCTCTGTTCACCAGTGAGAGTGGGGAGCTTTGAGCAGCCTATCTGTCTCTGGAGGAGTGGTCTCAGCCCAGAAACAAGTTGTTTATTGGCCATTTTGGGCTAATTCCTAGCTCTTTCAAGTCCCCTGCTTAAAAACCCGCTTTGGCGCGGTTTTTGCGCTTGTTCCGACTCAGTCAAGCTCCTCGTGGTCCTGCAGAGTGGTGCTAGCAGCAGAGAGACGAAAAAGAGTGACTGCTACCTGATTTAAGTATTCTTTGCTACCTTTACATTAGCGACTGCATTTTCTCGCCGAAAAGCGAGTTTGTAACTGCTGCACTACTTAATTAAGCTTGTTATTGCATTTTTGTTTACCTGCACTTTAAAGTCATTGTTTGTTGCTTAATTTAACTGTTGAGGCTGCCCACTCAAGTGCGCTAGCCTGTGCAAAGCATTTACTGTGTTTTCCTGCTATCTGCTACCGTCTTGAAAAAAAAAAAAAAGAAAAAAACCCCCAAAAAATATATCCTTGTTTCCCGCCTTTTCTGAGCTAGAATAGTCCTGAATTCAGGTTTTGCTGTATTCTGGACTTTAGTACAAGTTCCTGTGTTGCCCATATCCTTACTTGGATAGGAGGAAGCTTCTCTGTTCATCAGTGAGAGTGGGGAGCTTTGAGCAGCCTATCTGTCCCTGGAGGAGTGGTCTCAGCCCAGAAAAGTACAGTTTTGTACCTACTATAAATGTAGATGTTCGAGTGTTCACACTGCTGCAGTCATTACACTTGGGTTATCCTGCCGTCAGGCGGTCCTGCAGTCGGCCAGAGTTCCAAAGTCCGGCATCGGTTGCTGTCGCTTCTTCCCTGACGTCAGTGCGCCAGGGGTATACAAGATGCATCTGACGCCATTTTCTTCAGTTTTTCTTGCCCCAGATGTCAGGTGCCCCCAAGTAGGTTGGCAATACATATTGCTAATAAAAATTATACATATAAAATAAAAAGAATACCTTCAGTTACAAGCAAATACACCACAAAGGTTGTATAGGATAGAAAGGCATAGATAAGTCCAGCTAGTTCAGAGGGGATGGAGGGAGGGTAACCTGGACTGCAGCAGTGTGAACACTCGAACATCTACATTTATGGTAGGTACAAAACTGTACTATGTTCATCGTGTTACACTGCTGCAGTCATTACACTTGGGTAGAATCCCAAAGCTAAGGTTGGGTGGCTGGACTATAAAGAGTTAGGATTGGCTATGAGGCCCTGCAGAACTGCAGTGGCAAATCCTGCTCTGGATTTAGAGTAAAGAGGCAGGTGGTAATGCTTGGTAAAAGTGTGCACTGAACTCCAAGTTGCAGCCTCCAAAATTTCCTTGGTAGGTACTCCTCTGAGAAAGGCTGAAGTGGCTGTTGCCCTGGTGGAATGTGGCCTAATGTTATTTGGGACTGATTTTCCATGCTGTGTGTAGCAGTAACAAATACAGTGTCCTATCCATTTGGATATAGTCTGCTTTGAGATAGCTTTGCCCTGTGATTCTGCAGCATATGCTACAAACAGTTGCTCAGTTTTCCTGAAAGTTTTTGTTTTGTTCAAGTAGAAGCGTAGCTGCCTGTGTATGTCCAAAGAATGCAGAAGTTTCTCCCCTTTATTCTGGGGGTTTGGATAAAAAATTGGCAAATGGATGGTTTGGTTAAGAGCCATACTAGATACCACCTTTGGCATAAAGGTAAGGTTTGTCCTTAAAGAAACCTTGTCCTGATGAAAAATTATAAAAGGTTCCACTGCATTTAATGCCTGTAGCTCTGAGACTCTTTGTGCTGAAGTTACTGCCAGGAGCAGAGCTGTTTTCCATGATAAAAATTTTAGATCGGCTGTATTGGCTGGCTCAAATGGTGGCAGGGTTAGTTTTTCCAAAATGAAATTGAGGTCCCAAGTTGGTGTTGGTGCTCTCCGGGGCGGTCTTATGTTTTTAGCCCCTCTGAGGTACTGCTTTAGCAAGGGATGAGAGAATAAAGGAGGATCCGTGTTGTAATGTGCTGAAATGGCAGAGGCGTGTATCTTAATTGATGAGAAGAATAGGCCTCTGTCCAGCATCTCAGTTAAGTATTGTAAAATCCGAGGAATGTTTGGAACAAGTGGGTCAAGGCTTTGAGCCTGGTTCCAGGAGCAGAATCTCTTCCATTTTTCTGAGTAAGCTTTCCTGGTGCTAGGCCTCCTGGCCTCCAAAATGACATCCATAACAGCTTTAGAGAGAGGTGTTGCCTGTTTGACTAATAAATCTGCCATGCAGCCAGGTTTAGGGTTTTGAGCTGACCATGCAGGATCTGATTGTTTTGTTGAGTCAGAAGGTGTGGAATTTGAGGCAAAATCCATGGTGGGCCTTGAGCTAAGTTCCTTAAGATAGGGTACCAGTGCTGGAGTGGCCAGTCTGGAGCAATCAGGATCATCTATGGTTTTTCTTGTCTGGCTTTTAGGAGTACCTTTGAAAGAAGAGGCAGTGGCGGGAAGACATAAACTTTTAGGTTTTACCAGTTGAACAAAACAGCATCCACTTTCCATGCTTGTTTGTGATGAGTCCTTGTGCAGAATTTTTGTAGTTGGCAATTCAGTGGGGAGGCAAAAAGATCTATGTCTGGGCATCCCCATTTTTGCGTTACCATGCTGAAGATTTGTGGATTCAATTTCCATTCATGAGGGTCCATGATATTTCTGCTTAGATCGTCTGCCAGAGTATTTTTCTTTCATGGCAGGAATTGCGCTTGCAGGTGAACTTGATACGTTAGAGCTGTATTCCACAAGGTCATGGCTTGCCTGCATAGGGGATAAGAATGAGTGTCCCCTTGCTTGTTTATGTACCACATTACTGTGGTGTTGTCTGTCTTTAATAATAATTGTCCTGGATGCAGAAGGTCCTTGAAAGCTGTTAGGGCATTTTGAACAGCCAACATCTCTTTTTGATTGATGTGAAGATGCATCTGGTCTGTGGTCCACTTGCCCTGAATGCATTTTCCTGCCATGTGTGCTCCCCAGGCGTAATCCGAAGCATCTGTTGTTAGAGTCTGCCTGGCTGTGGGTAGGGTGAAAGGCTGACCCTTGTTTAGGTAACATGCCTGTGCCCACCATTGAAACTCCTGTTGTAGGCAGGGAATCATTGGTATTACTGCTTCTAAACTGTGAGAGTGTTGAGTCCAAACACTTTTTAGGTACCATTGTAATTTCCTCATATGCAGTCTGGTATATGGTATTAGTAGTATGCAGGATGCCATGAATCCCAGGGCCTGCAGAATTTTTCTTGCAGGGAGATGGGACTTTGTTGCCAGTAATTGAAAATATTGAGTTAGTTGAACTTGTTTGTCTGACGTGAGGTAAGCCATCTGGGCCGTTGTATTTAAGCTGGCACCCAGGAATATAATCTGTTGTGAGGGCACTAGTTTTGACTTATTTTCATTTACTGTGTACCCTAGAGAAATTAACCTTTTTACAAACGCCAGATGTTGTAGAAGAATGTCCTTTGTCTCTGCTTGAATGAGGCAGTCGTCCAAGTATGGGTATATTTGAATTCCTTTCTGTCTGCAAAATGCAATTACTGGTGCCAGGCACTTTGTGAAGACCCTGGGTGCAGTAGATAAGCCAAAGGGCAGTGCAGAGAATTGGTAGTGCATTGTACCAGCTTTGAATCTGAGGTATCTTCTGCAATTTTGTCTGATAGGGACATGCAGGTATGCCTCTTTGAGGTCCAGAGTAGCAAGCCAAGCCTTCTTGCCCAGCATGGGTAGAAGCTGCTGTAATGTCAACATTTTGAATATCCAGGTAAGTATTTAGAATTGAAAGGTCCAGTATGGGCCTCCAGGCCTTGTCCTTTCTGGGGAACCAGGAAGAGTCTTGAGTAAAATCCATGTCCTTGTTCCTGTTGTGGTACTTTTTGAATAGCTCTCATGTCCATGAGGGCTGAAATTTGTTTTTGTGCCTCTGCCCATTGATTTTGTGGCAGGTCTGGCATTTCTTTTAGCCTTGGTGAAGTATGAAAGTGGAATCTGTAACCTTGAGACACAATATTCAGAACCCATTTGTCTTGGGTGATTGTTTGCCAGTTTTGAGAAAAAAGTGCTAGTTTTCCCCCTAAGGGGGCTTCCAAAAGGGAAGTGCTTGGCGTACGAAGGGGAAAGTCATTGTGACTGTTTTCCTGTAAGGTTGAGACTTGTCCTCACCTCCTTGTGGGGTTGAGGTACCCCACTGTTGTCTGTTTGAGCCTTGGGGTTGAGACCTGCCTCTTGGGCGTCTGTATCTGCCTCTCTGTGGCCTGTCCGACACTGGAAAGGACCAATTCTTTGTTGGCCAATTTCTGCTAAAACGAGGTGGCTGTACCTGTAAGAAATCCTTGACTGTTTGCATAGACTTAGCTTTATCCTCCATTTTCTTTAACACCTCTTGTGCCTTAACACCAAACAAGGTATCATGCTGTAAAGGAGCATCCAATAATTTTGCCTTAACATGATCAGGTAAACTCTGTTCTTTTAACCAAGCATGTCTTCAAATCACAGAACCTGTAACTGCGGCTCTAACAAGGGGCCTCTAAGGAAAACCACATTGCAGAGTATGTTTTCCCACCTGTTCAACTGCGTGCAATAAAACCTGCATTTCTTTACAATCAGGAGCTTCTGAGCTTGCAAGCATTTTCTGTTTTAACTGAGCCATTAAATATTGTTGGTACTTAAGCATGTGAAACTGGCAATTTAAAGCTCTTACTGCTAAAGTTGCAGAAGTGTATACTTTATTCCCCCATCTATCCAAAGCTCTGGAATCTCTGTCAGAGGGTACTGGATTTTTTGCAATGGAAGCCTTAACCCCTTTTGGACCCTGGGAAATAGTTTCTGGATCAGCAGAAGGGTTTTTATAAAGAAACTTGTGAGAGTCAGGGACTCCATAATACCTATTGGGCTTGGCTGGTGCAGGGGGCAAAGAATCAGGAGATAAGCTGGATTCAGAGAACACATCATCCACAATATCTAGCACGGGCGGAATAGCCAGGGGCCTGTGCTGAGGCAATAAAAGGAAATCCCTGAGCCTTTTCTTGGATTCTGAGTAATCTTGACTTTCCCAATGGAAATGCTCTCTCATGGTATGTAAAGTTTCCCCAAAAGAATAATCCTCAGGAGGAGAGGCTGAAGGGATAGATTCTTCAGCATCAGAGTCCTCATAGGGGGGTAGAGAGTATCCCTGGTCTGAAGAGGAATCAGAGGAAATGGAAACCTGATCAGAGGAATCATAGTCTGTATCCTGCCTAGGCCTTTTCTCAGGAGGGGGATGGGAACCCCTGATTAGAGTAATGAGGTCTTCGGCCATTTTGAGCATCTGTTTCTTAGGCATGGAGGACTGTCCAGGAGAATGCTGTACTTGTTTCTTTGTCTTTAATGGTACTTTTGTCTTGGCTGTTGTTTTAATGGTAAGTTGTGAAGGTCTAAAAACACCCTCAGAAGCCGATGCCTGCTCAGCGGCTCCGGACCCATCTGAGGGATTAGTTTCCGTAGGCCCAATACCTTGAGTTTCCAGAGGCCTAGTTGTCTCTACGTGGGAGTCGGAGGCAGCCTGTGGCTCTGAGGTAGCGGGTGTCAGGGGCTGCGAAAGCGCCTCACTGAGAACCGGCGACTGGCCTAGAAGAGGTTTAGTCGTCGGTTTTGGACCTCGGATACCTGTCTTTATCCTTGTGTTTTTTCGGTATTGCGGTCGTCGGTTGATCCGACGGCATAGTATAATTGAACCTTCGGCCAAAGTAGTGCAAAGCAAAATCAAAACGTCTTTTTATAGTGCGTTTGTTAAATCTAGCACAGAACCGACAACTAGTGACGTCGTGACCAGGGCCTAGGCATGGAATACAGTAAGAGTGGAAGTCCTTATGAGGTATTTGCTTCCCACAAGAAATACAATTATTAACTTTTTCTGACAACGGGGTACTTAGCTTTATTGAAGACTTCGGATCTGAAATTCGACTTTGAAAATCTCAGGAGTCGGCTGACCAGCACTTGCGAACTGCTTCTGCTTCGGGCACCGCGCGGCAAGAAAGACCGAAGAAAATGGCGTTGGATGCATCTTATATACCCCTGGTGCACTGACGTCAGGGAAGAAGCATCAGCAACCGATGCCGGACCAAGACTTTGGAACTCTGGCCAACTGCGGGACCGCCTGACGGCAGGATAACCCTAGTGTAATGACTGCAGCAGTGTAACATGATGAACATCTAGTTGTTCATTGGCCGTTTTGGGCTAATTCCTAGCTCTTTCAAGTCCCTTGCTTAAAAACCCACTTTAGTGCGGTTTTGCGTGATTTTGCGCATAGCGCAGCATCGGGCAGCGCTGCTTAAACAGGTTTAAACTATTCCTGGGTCCACAAAGTCTGCTCTTCACTTTTTCCCTTAGAACTGCTCTAAATCTCAAAAAAAGCACTCTAGTTTCATTCTAAAGCCCGGCACTTGCTCATATAAGTAATCTTACAGGTAAACACTAATAAACTTAAGCACTACACCCTCTTATACTCCTTTTAAGTACTTGCTCCCTATTGGTCCTTTCCGATCAGTCAATAAGTAATTCCCTATACTTTTCAGGCATGTCCAAAGGCCAGTTTCGGGTTTACTCCCCAGTCCAGCTGGTGAATCTGGGAATCTTGAGGCAATGTTACAACTGCCTTATGTACACAGACCACCCTCTCCTCCTCCCAACAAGCTCAAACATATGTGAGATATGCAACTATATAGCCAAACTGGAGGCTGAGCTCTCTCAACGCAGTACTGGCACAGCCGATCAGGAGGAAAAGGTAATCAGACACACCACAAATCCAGTCTCACATAGAAAGACCCGAAATGTACCTCACCGAGAGGATCAAGGGACTCAAACAGATGCCCTATGCAGTTTGGCTAAAGAAACTCCAGCTCTACTCAGTTGCGTACCGCCTACTCAGAGGCGATCTGTGTCTGATGTATAAAGCCATGTCCAACCCTGAATTAATGGACATGCTCCACCTCAAGAAATCCAAATCCCTTAGAGCTACACACTCCAGGGACTTGAACCTCAGCACAGAAATAAATAGGACATGCTGGAGGGACAGATTCATATCCCAGAGGCTCCCCTCACTTTGCAACAAAATCCCAATCCATGTTAGGCAGAGCCCCTCACTGACCCTATTCAATAGAAATCTTGACGAGTGGATGGGAGATCGTAAGTTTACCCCTGGGATCTCTTCTGTGTCCTTGCTAGACAGTGGTACAGTAAACTAACCTTAATATGGCTACCTTCTGTGACCTACTATGCAGAGACACAGTCAACTAATCTAAAAGGGTGGCGAAAGCCAAACACACTCTGGCTAGGCTTATAAGTGCCCTAGGGCAGATAGCCTAGTATCAACCTATGAACCTACAAGGGAACAAGGGACGATAGACAAAATAAAAAATATCCTTGATCACCTGTACCTGAAAGTCACAGAATTCCTCTAGCTTGAAGCAAGCTGGTGATTTGGGGCCCAAAAAGAAAAAAAAATGGTAAGGCATAAAAACAAGGTGAAGTCTGTACGGGAAAAGGGGGAAAAAAACAACAGATATAAACTTAAAATAGTACAGTTATACTATGGACTAGGCATTACCCCGAAGTTGAATACAGTGCTATATTCTGGGGATTCTGGAAGAAATGCAGCAGAAGGGGAAGCATGTCAATGAAGAAATTACACAAGCAAGCTGCGAGTGGGACTATCCAATCCATAATTCTGTGAAGGATCATCACAGCACCCATGGGAATAAAATCTGGCAGGCCATCTGCAAGTGAAGTCATATATGCACAGCTAGACTGCAACACATTAAAAGACAGGCTTCCATTCATGACACTAGCTATCTTGAAAGCAAATATGCTACTGAACAAGGAGATGGTACTAACTGCTTCATGCCCTTCAAGATGCCAACAAAAGATCTTTTTAGAACAGCTCTAAGAACAAGAGGTTATCAATAGGCAGGTGTTATTTGTGTGTTACTAGTGTGTCCCACGCAAGAGTTTATGTAGCTTATGTAGTTTATGGGAAAACACTACCCCACTAGAGTCTGGTTCTACAAATGTCATACTGATAACAACTGTGGTGTTTGAGAGCTCTCTCTCATATCCTAGACATGTTCATGTAGTCATGCACTGTATAGCAGGAAAGTACATCAAATTTCGAACATCATCAGTAGTCCACCAGGCAGCCATGGAACAGTTAGATGCACATTGGAGGTCACTGACTGCACCTACATCTCAAAAAGTGGACTTCTTAACGATGGAGATAGATACAAAAAAAGGAGAAGTGTCATTCAATCAACTGCCTAAATTTGTGCAACAGATGGATGGACCCTACAAGTTAAATCATCGTTCCCTGGCAGTGTATGGAAGATTTACATGGAAAACATGATTCATATCATACAGTTTTATAACAGACACACTTGAACAACAACTACATGCAAGTTTCACACCGAGAAACATGGAGAAGTGTATATCTTAAGCAAAGGACATGGGAAACAGAGGGGAACATAACATGCCTGTCTAACTAGAGAAACACTGGGTACCTCCTGGAGCCCTTGTAAAATGACATCTATATGCTACATTTTGTGAAAGATTGGAAAGGATTCCAAAATATTTTACTAGGCAAATAAATAAGTTATGTACTTACCATAACATTCCATCTGAGTTGTTGCTTTTCATTTGCCTTCAACCTGAGGGACTCGGATCCGGCACGAATCTGACTCGGCCATAAACTCCAGTATCGGATCCAAAGTCCAAGCTCCTCCCCTACCCATAATGCCATGCTCTCCCTCCTCCTCTCAATCAAGTTTGTTGCAGAACAGCACCGACCTTATATAGTCAATATGGCTATAAAACCTGGCACAACCATCTAGAGGCCCACATACTGAGAGCTAGTCAGGATAAAAGGGGCTATGTCTCTTCCAGTCTAGTCCACTATACAGCCCAAACAAGACAGGGGGATGGAGGGAGGGACGGTTGAAGACGAATGAAAAGCAACAACTCAGATGGAACGTTATGGTAAGTACATAACTTATTTATCTGAAGTTGTTGTTTTCATTTGATCTACAACCTGAGGGACAGAGTCCCTAGCTGCCAATAAAAACCTGGGAGGCCCTCCATGAAAGGATATTCCACAGCACGGGCTGAGCCAAAAGATGAAGCACCACACACAACGGTATCAGACAAAGAAACTTCTTCGTCTGATACCCTTGTGTGTGGCACTTCTCCTTTTGGTTTTGTTTGGTTTACAGTTTGTGGAATGTCTGAGCCAAACGATGCCCTGATCCTGGAAAGAAGGTCCAATTTCTAATGAGACATAAAAGTGTGTGACGAGGCCCAGGTCACAGCAGAACAGATATAATCAAGAGAAACCCTAGACCAAAGAGCCGCAGAAGTAGAGACAAACCTTTGCCTCGACAGGCCAAAGAAATACACTCTGAAATCCAGTGAGCAATGGTAACCTTAGAGATAGGCTTACCCAAGTAAGGTTTAGAAAAGGAGACAAAATGCTGATCCAAATTACGCAAGCTTTTGGTTCTATGCAGACAGAAACCCAGCTGCCTGTGCACGTCTAGTAAGTGCAATTTGTTCTCCCCTTTATTTTGGAAATCTGGAAAGAAGAGTAGCAAATTAATGACCTGGTTAATATTGGATTCTGAAGCCACCTTCGGCAAGAACGATGGACTGGTTCGCAGGGACGCCCTGTCTTTATGAAAGACTAGATAAGGAGGCTTAACAGATGAAGCTTGAAGTTCAGAAACCCTCCTGGCTGAGGTAATTGCCACCACAAAGGCGGTCTTTCACGATAAAAACTGCATATCAACCAAGGCAGCTGGCTCGAACGGGGGAGAAATCAAAGCCTGCAGAATGAATGTAAGGTCCCAATGGGGTGTGGGGTCCTTAACCAGAGACCTAAGAAGAAAGGTACCTCTCAGAAAAGGCTTACAGAGTTTAGACGAAGCTAAAATGGCCGAATTTTTACCCATGTGGAAATTGGAAATCGCTGCCAACTGGACATTAACAGTAGAGAAACTAGCGCCATGATTAAAAATGTCTGCCAAAAAATCCAAAATGGTTGGGACTGGCACTGTAAAGGGATCCACGTCATGCTGAGAAGCCCAGATCGAAAAATGGTTTGATTTGCTAGAGTAGATCTTCCTGGTAGAATTTTTATGAGCCACAATCAGGATCTTCTTAACAGCAGAAGAAAGCCTGGGAGTTCTGGCTGTCATGGAAATTGGAACAGCCAAGCCATGAGCTTCAGGCTGACTAAATCTGGGTGAGGAACCCCTGATGGGTGCGTAATCAGAACCTGGAACCAGAGCTAGAGTCCAGGGAGGACACGCTATACGAGACCACAGAGTGGGGAACCTAACTTGATGAGGCCAGAAAGGGACGATGAGGATAACGGAGCTCCCCAGCCGCCGAACTTTCTGAATAAACTTGGGAATTAGAGGAAGTAGAGGATATGCATATAGTAGACCGGAGGGCCAGGCATGGACTAGAGAGTCTCTGGGGGACTTCGTCGAAGGGGAATCAGAGCGAAATACTTGCTGCACTTCACACTGGAAGGAGAGGAGAAGAGATTGCAGCAAGGCCGATCCCACTTTAGAAAGATCTTGTCTGCTACTGAAGGATTCAGAGACAACTCGTAAGGCATCAGAATAGATTCAATGATCCTATCTAGCTAGGATGTTGGACATCCCCAGAATGTGCATTGCCATCAGACAATGGCCAGTGGAGATTGCCTACTCCCACAACCTCATGGCTTTGGAGCAAAGGGGATAAGATCTGGTTCCCCCTGTTTGTTGATGTACCAGAATACTGATATATTGTCCATCTGTATGGCAATAGTCCCAAGAGGAAGAAAGGCATGGAGAGCTTGCAATGCCAAAAGCACCCCCCCTCATCTCCAGGACACTGATATGCAGACTGGTCTGCAGAACAGACCACGTGCCTTGGAATGTCCTTCCCATGCAATGCCCCCCCCCACCCACCCGAGCAGGGAGGCATCCTTGGTCACTGTGATAGCGGGAGAGGGAAGAACAAACAGGCAACCCAGAAGGAGGTCCGGGGATTGGAGCCACCAAAGAAGGGAGTCCCTGCAAACACAAGACAGTCAAACAGGATGTGACAAGGGAATGTCTAGCAAGGACCATTGAACTGCTAAGGTCCATTGCAGGGCCCTCATATGGAGATGCGCATTTGGAACAAGGGTGATTGTGGCCGCTATGGATTCCAACGCCCAAAGAACTAAGCCTGCTGGGGCAACTGGGCTTGAAGAATGTACTGCACATGATGACGAAGGGATAGCATTCTGTCTGGAGGCAGAAACATCTTACCCTGTGTAGTGTCTAGTCAAGCACCTATGAAATCCAACACCTGACCTGGTGCCAGTTGAGACTTGAGATTTATAGTAATACCCAGGGACCGAGCTATTCTCTCTGGAATAGACTGCCCATACATGTCAAGCAGAGTGCCTCATTGGCCCTCTTCAAAAGGAACCTTGATGATTGGATGGGAGATAGGAAATTCACCCTGGGGATCATGTCAGTCGCCCTGCTAGACAGGGGCCCAGAGAAGTAAATATTGTGGGAAAAACTTCCAGGGAATTGTTATGGCTAGGCTTGCATAGGCCTTAGGGCCGATAACCTAGTACCAACCTATGAACCAACCTATGAAGAAGATAATCCCCAGCCTGAGTCAGCCGATGCTTGGAAGGAGCGGAGAGGAGCCAATCGTCCAGGTAGGGAAAGACTTGAAATCTCTGCTGCCACAGGTGAGCTGCCACTACCGCCATCACTTTGGTAAACACCCAGGGGGCAGTGGTGAGACTAAACAGAAGCACTCTGAACTGAAAATGATTGGCTCCCAGCCAGAAGTGGAGGAACCTCTGGGGAGCGTCTGTCCATCTTGACATGGTAGTACGCATCCTGGAGGTCCACCAAGCATGTCCAGTCATCTGCAAAAAGGGCAGAATGGACTGAAGGGTCTCCATCCGAAACTTTGTGTTGGCAATGATCAGGTTCTGGTTTGAAAGATCCAGAATGTGTCTCAAGTCCCCCGTTTTCTCTGGAACCAAAAAGAACCTGGAATAAATGCCTGATCTGAATGGGTCTGGGGGGACAGGCTGGATGACTTGTTTTGCGAGCAGCCTGGCAATTTCTATGGCTGCTTCCTCCCATTGACTGGGTGGAACGAGGGGATGAAGAAAGGGCATCTAGTAACCTCTGGATATGATCTGCAGTACTCAATGATCATTCGTAATAGACTCCCGGGCTGTTGGGTGAGTGATAGATGCCCCCCCCCCCGACTGCCTCCAGAGACGAGCAGTTGGGCAATTCCTCAGGATTGCTGGAAGGGTCTGTTCGGGAAAGAATCCCAAGACCCTCAATTCTTCGAACCCCTCTGCCAAGAGGGTGGCTTCTGTCATATGCCCCTCTGCCCCTGGGAAAAGAGAAATCCTGAGTATCTCGGGAAGAACCCTGAGACTTCCAAAACCACGGCTTCTTGATGCCATGCTGATTCCTTGAAAAGGACTTTTGTTGAGTGGAGACGTAGATCCCCATGGCAGACAAGGTTTTCCCATCCTTCTCGCTCTGGGTTAACATGTCATGAACCATTTTTTCAAATAAGGTGGAACCGTCGTAGGGAGCGTTTGTGAAAGATGCCTTAAAGGGCTCTGAAAAGGCACAAAGCTGGAGCCAGGTGTGTTGCCTAATGGCCACACCTGTCCCCGCAGCCTTCGAGGTACCCTCAAGTAGCATGTGAGAGAAACCTCACTGATGTATTCGAAATAGAAGTGAGGGTGGCCACGCGGGAGGAGAAGACCTTCTTCTCCTCTGCTGACATGGACCGTAGGGCAGACTGAGCGACCTCCTTGACCAGGTCCCTCTGCAGTCTGATTACATGTGTCAAATAATTCAGCCCATGTAAGGCAAAGGTGGCTGAAGCGTAGGGCCACTTCCCAAAATGATCCATTGCCAGAGACTCCCTGTCTGGAGCATGGACAGAGGAGATTTCCTGAGCCAGCTCCTTCTTAGTGGCAGCCGCAACCACCATGGCATCGACTGGGGAGCCCTTGAACCAATGGGGCTTGTCTAATGGGGCACCAAGAACCTTGCCTGTGCACCTGGGGATGGGCTCAACCACGTCCGGTTGCGTAGAAATGAGATCCACTAAAGGATCCATGGGGGGGGGGGCACCCAGGAGGTAGATGGTCCTGTGCCAAATGCCTCCAGAAATATTGACTCATCAAAGTTGGGCTTGAGGGTAGACCATCCACTGCAATGACTTCGTATCTCCATAATGTTCCCAAAGGAGACATCCTCCGGGGGTGATCAGGGAGAGCCCTCCCCTTCCCCCAAGTGAGTATCGTCAGTGAGAGACTCCAGCAGGGAGTCTAAGTGCCTCCTCTTACATGTATGCTTCCAAGGGGGCTCCTTGGGGGAAAACTCCGGGGAGAACATGGAAGCTTTGTGGAATTCCTGGATTGGAACCTCCGAGGGTGAACTGGCAGCAGGCTGTCCTTGACGTGGCAGGAAGGAAGACTCTGGCCCAGAAAGAGAGGGAACCAGGGCGTAATCCAAGGACAAGAGTGTCAAGGCTCTCGAAGGAGCCAAGAGGACCCTCTCAATCACCTTGAACTCCGAAGGCAAGCGGACCCCCGAAGTTGGAATGGCCAGGGTAGAGGCCGGATCCCGTCCCTCGGCACCAAGGGGTGAGCCAGAGCTGAGTCTCTAGGTGCATAGGCCCTGAGGGGAAGGGAAGACCCCGAAGGTTTCAAAGTCAACTCCACCCCCTCGGATCTGACACAGAGGCTACAGCTCTGAGAGTCGGTCTGCTCCGAAAATGTTTGAACCAAACCGCTCAAGGCAATGGTTGGGGTTGAGGTACCAGGGATGATCGGCCCTGACCCTTCAACATCCGGGAACTTCGGACCCAAGGACTCTGAAACCGAAGGTCGGATCGAAGAGAAGAGATGGGGAGGGAAGGCAGACTGTATGCTCCCGGTCAGGGATGGATCAGGCAAGAATCCCAGCTGAATCTGGGCCCAAAGGAATTTCATCATCATCCTGTCCACTTCAGCTTCGGACAGACTCCGAATGGACTGGACTGAAGAGGCTACTGACCCCAGCCTACAATGGTGCCTAGGAGAGGTAGGGGCTGGGGACCAAGCCCAAGACGTCTCCAGCTCCAAGGAGAAGCTGTGAGACCAGAGCCAAGGAGAACTCCGGCTCGGATCTGGACAGGACTTAGCAGGAGGCTCGACCAAGGAATAATGTCCTAGAGACCTCTTCCTAGGCTGATCCTGTTCTGTAGTATGGGCCTTCTCTAAGTCCCCAGACTTCTTAGCGGGAGGTTGAGTCCCAGAAGCCAGGGCGGAGGGAGAAGAGGCCTCAGCAGGAGGTGGGAGAAGGCCCTTTCGAATAAGCTTGTTCCTCCTGCCGATCAACACACAGGGGTTGAAGCCCATGCAGATCGAACAAGAAGACTCAAAATGGGGAACTCCCAAACATACAACACAAAGAGTGTGGGCATCGGAGGGTGGTAGCTTATGTCCACACTCAGCACACTTCCTAAACCCTGGCTTAGGGGTAACCATGGTTAAGGAAGGCACACCGACACACGCAGACACACGTTAGGATAGAAAGGAAAAAGGGGCTTTTTTTCTTAAACAGAGATCGATGCAGAGACATGGATAGAAGAAGGTAGGGGTAGAAAGATAGAGAACCAGAAGAAAAAGAAGAGGAAAATCCCCAAAAAAGACACTTGCGCACTAAGGAGCTTGAAGCAGTGGAAATCCATGCTGTTCAAATCGAGTGCCAAATGAGGGATCTCAGGGGAGGAGGGAGAGCGGGGCATTATGAGTAGGGGAGGAGCTTGGATCCGATGCTGAAGTATATAATATGTCCGAGTCGGATCAGTGCTGGATCCAAGTCCCTCAGGTTGAAGATCAAATGAAAACAACAACTTCAGATTAAAGGATTAAGCAGTATGCTATATAACAGAAAGTTGAAAGAATAGTCTTTGTATTCTGTTAAGCACAGGTTGGCGAGGGGAGAGCTAATTGCAATTCATAAATGCTTTCATGGTAAAAATTCTGATGCACATGCTGGGATAATTAAGGGCAGTCATCAGGTTGATATTAAGAACAATCATTTACATGTTAAATTGGCAGTTTTAGAACCAAAATTTAACAAAATTCTTTTTTTTATTTTAGGGCAAGTAGATTACGGAATATGATACTATTAAAAATTAGGAATACTGATTAAATGGCAATCTTTAAGAAAGACTTGGAGGTTTGCTGGGAGAAAGGGTATTTGTTACAGGATAAAATCTTGACAAACTCTTTGAAGGTCCTTTTTAGGCTACATGTATACAAATTACACTGAACACTGAAGATATACATTTGACTGAAGACAAGGCTTTAATGGCAATAGCTGACAAAGGTTTATATACGTATCCTGGTGAGTGAATATACAGTTGTGGACATGGACACTAATGGCTATCTATCCCTATTTTTACAGGCAGCAAAAAAGAAACGGTGCACTAAGCTGTATACTATCATCAGCTGCACTGTTTGGTATATTTTTGTAATTATTATAAGTCTTCTGTCACTGATTTGTAGACCCTACTGCATTGTGTGTTCTGTGCTACTACACTTTCATCAGAAATCATGATACCCAGGGGAGGGGTGCTAGTACTTTGAGATGGCAGAATACTGACTCACTGAATGACAATCCGTTTTGCCAGAAGAGAAAACACAGGATATGCTTGCTATGAAGGGCTCTGCTGGATATGTACCAGCTCATGTTGATCTTCAACAGAAGATGCATGGTGCAATGGATAAGGTCTGCTTGGTGGTTCCAAATAAATGGGAAAATTTCACAACCATATTGCAGATTAAATGCGCGCGCACACACACTTCATGGCCTATGTGAGCCAAATACTCAGTCACATAATACTTTGCTCAGGTGTACATGCCAGCAATATACATATTACGTAAGTGCCAGCCTCAAAGACACGAGAAGACATAAAAGGTAAAAGTTTTGAATTTTTTAAATTCTGAGACTCGTACGTGCGAGTCTGAGAATAGCAATAATGAATCTGGACTTACATGTACTAAGTCCGAGATTTCTGTATCTTTGGATATTCCCTTTTCTCTGAGACATGGCGATCTGAGGGTCAGTACTTAAAAGTAGCATGAGTGCAGGGAGATGTACCTTACACACTTCCTCCCCTGCAATAAACAACTGTAAAGGAGAATAGTGAGTAATGACATTCACTGCTCTTTTAATTTAACAGTGTTTTTTTTTTTGTAATTCTGGGCATTGCAATTACAGGTCATGGGATTACAAAAGGAAGTTGAAATAGAAATACTGGGGAAAATCTGCAAGGATCTGCTTTACTAACAAGACCATTTCATAAGCAGAAATGTTTTTAAATACATATATAGGTATAAGCTGTAAACACATTTACTGTGCCAAGTTTTACATAATTCATGTAGCAAGGGGCTGCTGTGACTGGATAAGCTCTTTGAGCCCTGAAAATGGAGAAGAAATGGGCGGCTTTGTTTTTGCCCAGTTATTTGCTCAGAATTTAATTGCTTGCTGTCCTGCATTTTAGACTTTTTTTACAAATACATTACTTTCTTGTCAGAGGGAAATAAAAATGCTTAAAAAATGGGCATATATTATAGACAAAACCCTTTTGGAGAAAAGATGCTCCTTCAACAGGATATTAATGTACGAGGAGAGCACAGTATCAATCCATGGCTTCATGGCAGCATTGTAAGCCTCTGTGAAGCACAGAGTAAAAAAAAAAAAAAAAAAATTAAGTAACAGCGACCATCTTGTTTACATTCACTAGACATGGCAGTTAAGTAAATGTAGGAAAAAAAAAATAAAAAGTAAACTAAACCAGGTGAGACTGCTAATAAAAATCTGCTAATAAAAATAACTACAGGGCAGTTACAAAGACTTCCTGTTTTATTCTTCACTAAGTGCACCTCAAAAGTCTCATTAACAAGTGTGGGAAAATTGTGTAGTTTTTGTGTGTGTGTATGTGATTGACACAGACAGAAAGACAGAAGAGTTGGTGTGTGTGTGCGTGAGTGAGTGTACACTTCTCAATTTCCTTCCTCAAGAATTTTGGACAAAGTTGCACAATCCCTTCTGGACACACTTATTCCACACAGGCCCCCGCCTTGGAATGCAGAGATTCTAGAAGCAGCAGAACACGTTGTTAGACCTGGTGAAGAATGGGAGCACTGGAGTGGCAAGAAAGAAAGCAGAAGGGGAACAAAAAAAAATTCTGGACAAAGCCAACAACAATAGGACAGTAAAGGCCTAGAATCAGAGACAAAATTTAAATATTACCAAGATGTTTTGAATCAACATGCTTTTTCTGAATTAGTATGAAACTATAATGGCTGGGATTTACTGACTAATTGCAGTCCTCAGAGACAAGATCAACATTTTTTTCAACATATGGAGCAATAATATGAGGCAAAATCAGAGATAGTTTAGAAGTATGTGAGGTTAGGAGGAGATTCATTGCTTTGCACTTATTTAATTTTTTTCACTCACTTGATCACAGTGAGACACATGAGATGTAGACAGTCAAGAACATGCCTGTAATTGCCAAGTACATTTGCATGCATACTTGTGTGTGCATGTGTGACAGCCTGTCTGTGCCCTTGTGTGTGCATGTACTAGTCTGTATATATGTGTGAGAGTCTGTCTGTGCCTTTCCATGTGTGTGTGTGTGTGTGTGTGTGTGTGTGTGTGTGTGTGTGTGTGTGTGTGTGTGTGTGTGTGTGTGTGTAGGTGGTAGTGTTCATCTTGAGTTTCTGCATATATGCGAGACTCTGCATCTGTATGTTTGGCATATGTGTGCAGACATTAAAAACTAACAATGTACATATGTACATTTTAGATGCAAAATATGTCCTCTAATAACAATTACGTATCCTACAGCAACTATGAAAAGTTATGCAGAGGAACTATTTTACATCAAAAATATATAAAAAATACACATTATATATATAATAAATAATAAATATATACATATGCTAATAAAGCAAACAATACACACAGTCCATTTTCTAAGCACAATAATGTCCTCCAGGTTAGGTGTTACAGGAGAAACAACAGACAGGACGCAACTATTTCTCTTTCCCTATACTCTAATATCAATCCCTAATAGGGAAGGCAATCTCTAACCTGCAATCCAAATAAATTCTTGGCATCTTCTCATTGTCACCTTTCCCTCTCTATAGTTATTTGCTCTCAATAACTTGGATCCTTTGCCAGTTTTCTCCAATAAATTCTGGCCCACTCCTGCCTACAGTCTGTATCCCTAATTGCAGTCATCCCTATCAGCACAATCTCCTTTCTCCATTCACGTGTCATAAAATATGTGATGTTGAAGATGATGTGACAGATTAAACAGAAGAAGCACAATAAGGAGGTGGTTGTAATACAAAAAGGATAAAGTCGAAAGCAAGAGTCCAGAAGCAAATATCATAATCAAACAGGGAAATCTGACTGCACAACATCAGTATCCGTAGATGTGGTCAGAACCTTATTCTTATCTAAATTTAGAATTTTCTCTAGCTCCTGTGATAGGGTGAGGAGGGACAAGCCTCTGGATGGCAGAAGGCATGATGTCACAAGCTAGACAGAGAGAATATCCAGCTTCAACCTCACATAACTGATCTGATGAAGCTCTAAGATGGGCAAAATCACTCATCTTTTGTTTTAGCTTAGTAAACCATGGTTTAACAAGCAGTACCAGCTTTAATCCCATTTTCTTAGTTTTAATAAGAATGCAAAGTGATCTATGACACAGACCTTACACAAGAAGTTTTGACAACAGTCTTGTGTTAATCTGAATGCTGATATTAACAGTCATCAACTACTGTACAACTAATTTTTCCCTTTTTGCTTTTTGTTCTTCCTTAAGGCTGGAAAACTCCTTAGTAATAAGTTACACTGATTGTGTGTGCGCATCTGTGTATATTTAGGTGTGTGTGTACTATATATATATATATATATATATATATATATATATATATATATATATGTGTGTGTATAAATATATATACAAACGTATATATTTAACATTTGTTTACAGAGAAAGTCCGACTGGACACAGGTCCTTTTTGAGCGGAGGCTCAGGGAGAAAAGCTCCAGTTATAAATATATTAATATATACTAGCATACATAGAGTAGCAGTTACAGGCATTTCAACAATTTAACGAACATACAGGATACTATGTTGATGGTAAATAATACAAAAGTAAAAGACATACATTTCACTTCATGGCAAAAACTCATTATATCACGCATTGCTACAGCTATAGTAGAAAAACTGAATGGGTTAAAAAACGTACAGATGTAGCTTCTACAAGTGTGCTTGAAATGAAAAAGAGGGTTACAAACAAACCGATGAAGTTGCTACATCCTATTGTTAAATAAATAAGGTTTTTTAGTAAAACAGCAAAAATACACTTAAAACCGCAATAAAATCACTACATAAACTACAAAATGAATTAGCATCTCACCTATGTGCCCTGTTCAACCACAGCCTCACCTCATGCTTTGTCCCGGCCGAATGGTGCACTGCTACAGTCATCCTTCTCCATAAAGGGGGAGCAACTACAGACCCTGGGAACTATCGCCCCATTAGCCTGACAAGTCTGATACGTAAGGGTATGAAGCACATCATCACGGACCTAATAAATAAGGACATAGGGAATCTCTAAACTCTGGATCCCACGGAATTTGGCTTTGTGAAGGGTAAATCATGCCTGCTCAACCTGGTTGACTTCAAGACAGTCAACAGAGCTGTGTATGAGGGCAAGGTAGTTCATACAGCCTACTTCAATCTGGCCAAAGCCTTCGATACCATTCCCCACTCAGGAATCATAAATACACTCACTAAACTAGTCATCAACCCCTATATCACTAGGTGGGTGCCAAACTGGCTCAAAGAACCCACAGTGTGAAAGTAGCAGACACCAAGTCAGACTGCCAATCAGTCACGAGTGGAGTCCCACAGTGGTCAGTCCTGGGTGCCCTACTGTTTGGCATCTACTTCTCTGAAGTCCAGGCCAACACGAAGGGTCTCTGGCTGACCAAGTTCGCATACGACTGCAAGCTGGGAGCCATTAACTCCCCAAATGATGTAGACATCCTACAGAAAGGCCTCACCGAGACAAACGATTGGTGCCACAACTATGGCCTTAAACTCAATGCCAAAAAATGTGTTGTCATCCCCTTTGGAAAAAACTCGGTGCCCATGAATTACCACAATGATGGCACTCCACTGAACACTGAAGGCATCATAAGAGATCTGGGAACATAGGTTGATAGCAACCTTTCCTTTGACCACCACATAGCCACTGTGATCAGAAAGTCTTTCTATGTGGCACATCTCATTACTAAGGGTTTCGCATCCAGGAAGGATGAGGTCATCGTCTCTCTCTACTCCTTCCTCGTAAGACCAATCATTCAGTACAATACCCCACTTAGCATGTACTTCACCAGACACCTGCAACAACTGGATAGACCACAAAAGTATCTCATAAAGAGGATACTGGGCCTTAAACACATGTCCTGTATGAACAGACTAAAAAAACTTCAGTTATTCTCTGTCTCATATCGCTTACTTAGAGGCGATCTATGCTTGACTTACAAAGCCATGTCTGATCCAGCCCTATTAGATATGCTACAGCTAAAGAAATACCAATCCCTCCACACCATCTAGAGACCTCAACCTTATTACCTCAATCAACAGATTATGCTGGAAAGATAGGTTCTTAACTAAGAGACTCCCCATACTCTTGAACAGACTTCCTTTACACGTCAAGCAGAGCACCTCACTAGCCCTCAAGAGAAATTTGACGAGTGGATGGGAAATAGAAAATTCACCCTGGGAATCACTTCAGTGGCTCTTGTAAATAGAGGCACTAGAAACTAACGTCGGGCAGCACGATGCCAGGGCAATCCTATGGGCTAGGCTTGTAAAGGCTGTAGGCCATTAGCCTAGTACTCGCCTATGAGCCTATGAAGAAGATTGCATGGGAATCAGGAAGGTCTAACCAGGAGAATAACAAGAACATAGCCAAGTGTCCGCTAGGTGTGATTGGTATGTGATAGCAAGACTAATGTGTGTGTGTGTGTGTGTGTGTGTGTGTGATATATATATATATATATATATATATAGTCTATATTACATGATCGAAACCTTAGGTTATCGAATACCTAAAGGTCAATCACTAAATGTCGAACTCTAAAAATCGCGAATAGCCATTTCCACACAGGGAAACAAATCGTTTGGCCGTTAAGAGGATTTTGCCCTTTTTACATGTAGAGTGATCTCTGAGTTGGTATATTTAATTAGGGGTGTGTGGGGGGCACAGCCTCCCACATCAAGGGGTGAGGGGTGAAGTCCCTCACACTTGATTTCTGTTTACAACTTTTTTTTTTTTTTTTTTTTTTTTTTAATTTGGTCAACGGCATTGTTTCCCTGTGTGGAAATGGCCATTCGCGATTTTCAGAGTTTGACATTTAGTGATCGACCTTTAGGTATTCAATAACCTAAGGTTTCGATCATGTAATATAGACCCATATATGTAATGTGACTGAACTCGTCAATAAAGTCACACATACACATTATATATTTTTCTTTTAACAAACCTAACAATCCAATACAGCTGTTGTTTCAATAGCAAGTAGAACAGCATATAAAAAAGCGACTCACTATAACTCAGTTCTGTTTTAATTCCGTTACAAGTTCCATTACCAATTCCACTTAGGAAATAAAGGCAATCAAGACAAAGTCATAGCAGTCACCCAAAATAACAACCACCCTCCATCACTTGCAAACTGGTTTCACCATACAGGCACCATCAGTGCTCAATATTCAACAGGAAGTTACAATTAAAACGGAAATGAGTTATACTGAGCCGCTTTTTTATATGCTGTTCTACTCGCTATTGAACAACAGCTGTGCTGGATTATGTTTGTGAATGGATATTTAGTTTTCCATGCACTGCTCTCTGTTTAAACACTTATAGGTCCATGCACCGTTTATTTGTGGATATCACGTACCAACAAGCCTGTTTCCTGCAATACTGGGGAAGAAAGAATGAAAGCCACAATGACGAAAGTCTACAATAACAAACTCCCTGACTTACAACCCCCCCCCCCCCCAAAACAGGACCCAAGGTAGCACTTGTTCTTGGGTCCCTAAGAATAGGGAGATTAGAGATTCAATAGTTTCCTTTATTGTGGAATTATTATTATTGTTGTGTGTGTGTGTGTGTGTGTGTGTGTATATATATATATATATATATATAAAACTTATAAACAGATCAAAACGTATTCAAATGTGATTAAAGTGAACATGGGTTTTGAGGATGCAATTTGGCTGAAGGGTATGCAAGACTGCAGAATCCCAGAGGTTGTGGAAAATACCCTTTCTCCCAGTATTGTGCAATGCCAGATTTAGAATAATTTTTGTTTTATTTTACTTTTGCATGTCCTGAGGTTACTACTCGGTGCATGCATAGTAACTTGTGGAGGCTTTGTTGTCAGTGTTAAGAGATGTCAACATTTGGGTCTGTCAATTTAATTTTGCAGATAACAACATATCACAATCTTGAAGTCCATAATCTTGAATTCTATAATTCCAGGACCACAATACTGAAAAGACCAAAATGCTGAAGATCATAATAATACACTTCTGGACTTGTCCCGTCCCCTCCCAGCATTTGCCAGATCCATATTAATATTTATTCCTGGGTCTACACACCTGCAGAACCCATCTTAGCACGCACTTCATGGATTAGGTATTTGAGTATTTTAGACACTGTGGTCTTGAGCATTTTGGTCTTTTGATATTATGATCTCAGGATTATAGTTTAAGATTGTGACAGTAAACATGCACACAAACAATAGCATACAGACATATGTGTAATATACGATAGGCCTTCTTTACTTACCAGCTTTTGTTTACTGCCTTCAGGACTTGTTTACTGGGATCCTATTCAGTACCAGCAATAGACAGTAAAGGAAATTTTGGACTCTTGTAATTTCAACAAAACACTTTTACTGAAATGATTATCACAGAATAACAATGAAAGCCACTTTCACTGAAATGGTTATCAAAGAATAACACTGAAAGCCACTTTCACTGGCAAAACCCACAAAAACATTTTTCTTGGAGGTATCACCTGTATCCTTCATATGGGGGCTAAGCCTCCCCACAACATATTACTTAAATACACTTACTCCATAACTTCACAGCTACACAAAGGGCAAACACTTTTGGTGTCACATTTAAAGTACGTTGCTCCAACTTAAAATACACCAAGTAGTAAAACCACACATATCTAAGCACGCATGCCAGGAAAAATAAAAGTTAAAATTAACAAAAAAATGCAGGGTGTTTGTGTCTTTCAATGATATTTACTGCATGATAATAATTTTGCTGAACTTGTATGAACCAGAATGCTACACTTCCTGGATAGGAGTATCAGGTTTGTGGGCAGGTATTGCTGTGCTTGAACAGTATTGTATGAAGGACTAGTCTATTTTCCTCTTCCACATTTTTGCCCCTAAAGTTAACACAGTTCATTATATTTAACATTAATAGTGTATCTGGGGGGGGGGGGGGGGGGAGAGGAGCAACTGCCTCTGGCACAAAGTGTTGGGGGCAAGACAGTTGTAACCCAATCACTCTTTAATGCATACCAGCTTTTAAAAGCTGGTAACGCATTTGTGGTTAAACCTGAGCACTCCCTGTGTGGTCTAAACTGTAGCCACTGAATAGGGTTTAGGAGGAACTCTGCTTTACATAGATAGGGAGCCTGTTCCAGAGAAAGGATAGTCTCTGGGATAAATATCTGTCTCTCCAGCAGGTCATATTTATATCACAGGCAAGGTCTTTACAATGGGTAATTCTGGTGCTGTTTGTTTTGTGGATATGCAAGAGGTCCATCAAAATGGGCTCTGGTAATGTCTTGTATGCCAGGCACAGATCTCCCCTCAACAGCTTGTAGAAAACAGAATACAGGGATATGGCCTTGAGGCAGTCTGCACAGGACATGTTACTTATGTCCTGTATTCTTTTAGTGAGGAACCTCTGTGGACGTTCAAGTTGTCAGATATGCCTGGTTAGGTACATACCAAAGGGGGCACAATACTCAAATGACAGATCTGATGAATGCCGAATACTTTCCAATAAGTACTTTCTTGGACCTAGATGTCATACCTTTTTTTATAAGTTGCACAGCATAGAATGATTTCCTCACTACTGTAGACACGTGATGGGCAAAGGCTGGAGTATATGTCTGTGTGTGTCCCCACATCCCAGACTACTGGATTAATTCTTAGGTGTGTGGTCAGTAAGACACTTGCTAGGGGTGGACGACTTCCCAATGGACACGATTATGCATTTCTTGGTACTTAGTTTTAGTCCGTGTCTTTGACACCAGTTTGTGTCTCAGCTCTTCCTGGAGAACATGTCTGTCAATGGGAGACTGAAAGCCAGCTCCTAATTTGCAATCATCTGCAAATGTAGTCAACCAGAGGCCAATGACATTGGCCTTGCCTTCAGAGAAGTACATGCCAAAAAGAAGCTGTCCCAGGACCAATCTCTTAGGGACTCTGCTTGTGACCAGCCTCTTTGTAGAGGGTGACTCCCCATTTCTAACTTCCTGGATCCTGCCTGTGAGCCAGCTGGCTATCCCCAGGGTGACAAGAGTTTGTACCTAACCTCCGGAGTTTGTCAACAATGCCCGAGTCGGGTATTGTGTCAAATGCCTTGGACAGCTCAAGGTACGCAGTGTGAACCATTCTGCCTTCAATCATTGCTTTGGTGAGCTTCTCAAAGAAGTCCACCAAGTTTAGTAGGCATGACCTGCTCCTGACAAAACCAAATGGGGTTGGGTGCAGTGTCTGCAGGTTTCTTATGTGATTATCAATCATTTCCATTATAATTATTTCTATGGCTTTGCATATGAGACTAGTGAGGCTTATGAGTCTGTAGTTTCCAGGGTCTGTAGATGGCCCACCTTTGTAGAGAGAAATAACTGTTGCTGTTCTCCATTCATGAGGTACAAAGCCTGTTTGGAGGCTACAGTTAAACAGCAATTCCAAAGAGTGTGATGAGTCATGTTTCATGCCATTTATAAGGCATCCTGGGATATTGTCTGAGCCCACTGATGCAGTGTTCTTGGCCTTAGAGAGAGCATTAAGGACCTGTTCCCTACTGATAACAGGATGAGGTATATTTGATGGCATTTCCTCAGGGAATGTTGGGACGGGGGAAGAAAATGTTGGAGTTGAATTTGTTAGTCAGTAAGTTTGCTATATCTTCTGGCTCAATACAGGTTCAATACAGATGGGTCCATTAACAATGAGCTCTACACACGCTTGTGCATTGCTTTTGAGGTTGCAGACATAGAATGCATTCTGGTTTTCCCTGGCCTAGGAGGTCAAATTTACCTCAAATTTGGTTTTGGTAGACTTTATTGGTCCTCTGAGTTGTTTAGTTTGATGACAGTGATTTTATCCTGCTGGGTGCTGCACCTCTGAATTTTTGCCATGATTTTCTTCCTTCTGTTATACAGCCTGTTGATGATGTGATTCTACCAAAAAGACTAAGTCAGTTCTGTACTTCCTCCTGATGAATGGAGCTGCCTATATGCAGCTATTAACATGCTTGTATAGGGTTGCAGTCAACAGTTCCATGTAGGCAGCAGTATTCACATGGTTTACGGGGGCTTGAAATTTTGGCAGGTTATCACTTCATAGTAGGAAGTTAGCCTTAGATTAGCTCTTGAATATTCCAGGGTTAGCTGGGGGTCCAGGTTTTATTTTTATTTCAAAGGAGACTATTTTGTGGTCTGACCTTAGCAGAGAAGACATTACACTAGGAGGTGTACATCACTCTTCCATATTAGTGAGGATCAGACCCAGTATGGTTGCAAACCTGGTTGGTTTATTTACAATCTGGTACAGGGAGTTTTGTTTAAAAAATACAGGAATCTGTGCCTGAACGTTTGGTGTCGTATACGATTCTCAGTTAATAGTGGGGTAAAGTCACCCATGAATATGGTATTGGGTTGGATAGTGAGTATTTCCAATATGTTTAAATAAATGGTATGGGTTTCCTGGATCATACAGGGGGGCCTATAGCTTGCAAGGAAGTGGTACTGGATTTTGTCTATAGTAATTTGAACGTGGATCTCAAGTGCACTGTCCTGTTTGTCCAGCCTTGAGGTATTTATTTTTTATGTAAATCGACCCAGCACCACCTTTAGTCCCTGTTTGTGCAGTACCTGGTCTAAATGTGTAAGGCATTATTACCTTGCACTGTTGGCGTGCTCTCTGCGGCTTTAAACCATGTCTCAGTGACCGCACAGATGCCAGCATTCTCTGGGGTGAAGAGAGCTTCTGGGGAGTGGAATTTTTTGTTTAGACTCCTAGCATTGAGCAGTAAAGTACAGTTTTGTACCTACCATAAATGTAGATGTTCGAAGATCCACATTGCTGCAGTCCTTACACTTGGATAGTCCGCTGTCCTCGGTCGGCCCGAATATCAAAGCATAAGGATGACGTCGGTCAAGGCGCATTAGACTGACATCAGGACGTCAGGGTACAAATGCGCATGACCGACATCATATCCTCAGTCTTTTCTTGCCCCAGATGTCAGAAGACCCTACAAAGAAAGGTCAAAACCAAAAGACAGCAAACACCCAACCAACCACCCTTGCACTAATACTATGTACAATATATACAATATACACAATATTTACAACCCAACCCACACAACCGCCTCTAACTACAGAGGGGAAGGAGGGAGGGTAAATTGGACTGCAGCAATGTGGATCTTCGAACATCTACATTTATGGTAGGTACAAAACTGTACTATGTTCTTCATCTCACATTGCTGCAGTCCTTACACTTGGGTAGAATCCCAAAGCAGAGGTAAGGGAGGATGGCAAAACTATAAAGAAGCAGGAGCTGCCAAAATGCCCTGTAAAATAGCAGTGGCAAAACCAGCCCTAGATTTAGAGTAAAGTGGAAGGTGATAATGCTTAGAGAAAGTATGCACTGAACTCCAAGTAGCTGCCTCCAAAATATCTTTAGTTGCCACCCCTTAAAAGGCTGTCAAGTGGCAGTAGCCCTAGTGGAATGAGGCCTAATCCCAGCTGGAATCTCCTTGCCATGATGGGAATAACAGAAAGCAATGCAAAACCCAATCCACTTAGAAATAGTTTGTTTTGACACAGGCTTGCCCTGAGAACTCAAAGCAAAAGAAACAAATAACTGCTGAGACTGCCTGAACCCTTTAGTTCTGCTCAAATAATATCGCAACTGCCTGTGTACATCTAAAGTGTGCAAAATCTTTTCCCCTTTATTTTGGGGATTTGCATAAAAAGTAGGCAAATGAATAGTTTGGTTTAAAGCCACACTAGAAACCACTTTAGGCATAAAGGAAGGATTAGTACGCAAAGATACCCTATCCTTATGGAAAATTAAGAAAGGCTCAACCGCCATAAGGGCCTGCAATTCAGAAACCCTTCTTGCAGAGGTAATGGCCAACAAAAAAGCAGTCTTCCATGATAAATATTTCAACTCAGTAGTAGCTGCAGGCTCAAAAGGTTGTAGAGTGAGTTTCTCCAACACAAAATTGAGATCCCAAGCAGGAGTAGGAGCTCTACGTGGGGGTCTTATATTCTTTGCCCCTCTAAGAAATTGCTTGAACAAAGGATGAGAAAACAATGGTGGGTCACAGTCATAGTGAGCCGAAATTGCTGCAGCATGAACCTTAATAGAAGAGAAGGACAAAGCTTTGTCCAGTAACTCAGTAAGATATTTAAGAGCCACACTTAAATTAGGCTCAGAAACATCAAAATCCTTTGCTGCACTCCAAAATAAAAATCTCTTCCATTTATCTGCGTACACTTTCCTTGTACTAGGCCTTCTAGCTTCCAAAATAACATTCAAAACTTGCTGTGGAAGTTGAGACCCTCTATGGTTCAAAACAGAATATGCCAGGCTGTTAGGTGAAGAGAGTGAAGCCTGACATTGAGTAAATGGCTGTCCTCCTGAGACAACAGGTGTGGAATCAAAGGCAAAGGCCATGGAGGCTCCCGTACCAGACTTCTCAGTAATGGGTACCAGTGCTGTCGAGGCCCATCTGGAGCTATTAAAATCATCCTTGGCTTGTCCTGTCTGACCTTTAGAAGTACCTTTGGGAGGAGAGGCAGAGGTGGAAAGGCATACACATGAAGATTGCTCCAATTGAAAGAAAGAGCATCCACTTTCCAAGCTGTGGGATGAAACCTTTTCGTGCAAAACTTTGGCAGCTGGTGGTTTAGTGGAGAAGCGAACAGATCTATGTCTGGAGTTCCCCATGACACTGTCAATTTCTGAAATACATGAGGATCCAATTTCCACTCGTGGGGATCCATAATTAGGCCTGCTCAACACATCTGCTAAGGAGTTCTGTGCTCCCGGCAGAAACCTTGCCTGAAGATTTAGCTGTAAACTGAGAGCAGTCTCCCACAAAATCATTGCTTGCCTGCATAGAGGATAAGAATGTGTTCCCCTTGCTTGTTGATGTACCACATGACAGTTGTGTTGTCTGTTAGAATCAACACCTGCCCTGGAAGAAGTAAATCCTTGAAAGCTATTAATGCAAACTGGACTGCTAACATCTCCTTCAAGTTGATATGTAGATGTTGTAGTCTGGCAGGCCACTTGTCTTGTATCCACCTTCCATTTAGATGAGCTCCCCAAGCTTTGTCTGAGGCATCTGTCGTTAGAATCTGACTCGCCTCTGGCCGGGTCACAGAGAGTCCCTTGTTTAGGTGACATTCCTGAGCCCACCACAAAAATTCCTTTTGAATGCAAGGTATTATTTGAATGACAGTGTCCAGATCCTGGCAGTGCTGTGTCCATACATTTTTGAGATACCATTGTAGCTTCCTCATATGCAGTTTGGCATTGGGAAGCACCAGAATACAAGATGCCATGAACCCCAAGGCTTGAAGGACTGTCCTTGCAGTCAGCCTGGACTGATGAGACAATTGATGAAAGTAAAGGGAAAGATTATTTTGTTTGTCCGGGGTCAAAAGGCCATCTGGGATGCTGTATTCAGTCTTACACCCAGAAAGCACATGTCCTGAGAGGGTACTAGACTGGACTTTATTTCGCTTCACAGAATACCCCAGGCATCTTAGCACTGCTATCACATATTCCAAATGATGAAGAAGCTCGTCCTTCCTTGAGCCAGAATCAGGCAATCGTCCAAATAAGGATAGATCTGTATTCCTTTTAGCCTGAAGAAAGCTATCACTGGAGCCAGAACTTTCGTGAACACTCTGGGCAGTAGATAAGCCAAAGGGCAATGCAGAGAACTGATAATGAGAAGTCCCAGCCCGAAAATCAGATACTTCCTGCAACTCAGTCTGATAGGAACATGAAGGTAAGCCTCCTTGAGATCCAAAGTTACCATCCAATGATCTTTGCCCAGCAGAGGTAAAAGCTGTTGTAACGTCAACATTTTGAACTTGGGAATGTCCAGATAAGTGTTGAGGATAGATAAATCCAAAATTGGTCTCCACGTGTTCCCCTTCTTTGGTACTAGGAACAGGCGAGAATAAAATCCTAGGCCCACTTCTGGCATAGGGACTGGCTGTATGGCCCCTATTTGAAGTAACAGAGAAATTTGTTTGTGAGCCTCTATTCTTTGCTGAGGAGGAACGTCTGGCATGCCTTTGAAAGGAGGCAAGGTATGGAAATAAAACCTGTAACCTTGGTGTATGATATCCAATACCCATCTGTCTTGGGTAATTAAACTCCAATTTTCCTTGAAAAGTGCCAACCTTCCTCCCAAAGGTGCTGCCAGACGAGAAGGCTCTGGCAGCTGAAAAGGTAGGTCATTGGGTCTGTTTACGAAAGGACTGACCCCTGCCCTCACCGAAGACTGTGCAGGTGAACTCCCTGTTCTAGGCCTGAAAGAGCCCTGAGCTCTGCCCCTACCACGTCTAGATCTACCCCTAGACTGGGAATCATAAGAAGGATACGTCCACCCCTTGGTAGGCCAATTTCTACTAAACTGGAGGCTGAACCTGCAAAAAATCTTTAACAGTCTGCATAGACTTAACCTTGTCTTCCATTTTCTTTAAGACTGCCTCAACAGGTGAACCAAACAACACATCAGATTGTAAAGGAGCATCTAAAATCCTTGTCTTAACGTGGTCAGATAAATTCTGATCCCTCAGCCAGGCGTGCCTGCGAAGAACTGACCCAGTGGCAGCCACCCTAGACGAGGCCTGTACAGCATCAAAACCACATTGCAAAGAATGCTTACCCACCTGTTCAGAAACATGTACTAAATCTTGTAACTCTTTACACTCAATACCTTCCGCCAGAGCATCTACCTTAGACTTCAATTGAGAAAGTAGATAGTTTTGGTATTTCAACATGTGAAACTGGCAATTCAAAGCCCTCATAGCAAGGGTGGAAGAAGTATAGACTTTCTTTCCCCATCTATCCAAAGCCCTGGCCTCTTTATCTGGAGGAACCGGATTTTTAACAACAGAAGCCTTAACACCCTTAGGCCACTGACTAACAGTTTCTGGGTCCGCCCTAGGACTCTTAAAAAGATACTTATGAGCTTCAGGCACCCTGTAATACCTATCCGGTTTAACAGGAGCAGGAGGCAAAGAATCAGGATTAAGAGAAGCCTCTGCAAACACATCTTCCACAACATCCAGAACAGGAGGTATAGCCAAAGGCCTATGCTGGGGTAAAAACAAAAATTCCCTAAGCCTTTTCATGGAATCAGAGAAGTCCTGACCTTCCCACTTAAAATGCTCCCTCATGGAATGAAGAGTCTCTGAAAAAGAAAAATCCTCAGGAGCAGAAGCAGAAGGAGTAGAATCATCCACATCAGAATCAGAATAAGGAGAATACTCCTGCAAGTCTCCAGCCAAGACTCTGAAACATCCGAAGCCTGCTCAAAACTCCCCAACTCAGGTTCCACCCTAGGTCTCTTATCAGGAGGGGGCAAAGAACCTCTAATCAAAGTAATCAAATCTTCTGCCATTTTAAGCATATGCTTCTTGGGCACAGATCCTGAAGAACTAGGAGTGACACCAACTGAAGCTAAACCTGGCCTGCCTCTGGGAGAAGCCTTGGAAACAGAAGAAGGCCTAACCACCCTAGGAAGGGAGGGGAGTACAGTAACCTGAGAGGCCCCTTCAGCCTGACCTGCCTCCTGAGAGGCCACATCCTGCAATAACAAAGTCTCCCCCTGGGACTCCAGAGAAACCTCCGGCGGAACCCCCGGCTCCACCGACACCTCTAAAGAACCGGCGTCCGTGCGGACGGCTCTTCTTGCCTGGGCTTAGCTGCTTTGTCCTTGCGCTTCTTGAAGAAGCGGACGCCGGAGCATCCGACGGCATATTATAATTGCACCGCTTCCCGAAGACTAACCTGGCACAATCTAACCTTCTCTTAATAGTGCGCTTATTGAATCTAGCACAAAAGCGACACCCAACAACGTCGTGCTCGGGCCCTAAACAAGGAATACACAAAGTATGATAATCTCTATGCGGTATCTGTTTCCCACAAGAAATACAGTTATTCACTTTTTCTGACATCCGGTAACCACTGAGGCAAGAAAAAACTAAAATATTCCCCAACGGGGTACTTAGCCAACTTTGACTCGGTCTGAAACTCCGAATTCGAAAAATTTCAGAACGCCGAACGGCACTTGCAACGCTGCTTCTGCATCGGACCATGCGGCAAAAAAGACTGAGGATATGACGTCGGTCATGCGCATTTGTACCCTGACGTCCTGATGTCAGTCTAATGCGCCTTGACCGACGTCAGCCTTATGCTTTGATATTCGGGCCGACCGAGGACAGCGGACTACCCAAGTGTAAGGACTGCAGCAATGTGAGATGAAGAACATCATCATTAGATTTTTTTTGGTTTTGATTTGGTATTGCGGAAGTACTTTCAGTTTGGCATTGCCTACAAAATACACTATGGGGGAAGACAATGTTTTAGTTAATATTCGAAACCCTAGAGGGGAGAGGTGCAGATCATTCCTTGTAAAGCAGTGTGGTCTGTTGACCATCTCCTGATTGGGTAAACTAATTACATGTGTTACAGATGTGACATGTCTGCAAAAGAACTTGACTAAATTGACCATTTGGGCACAGGAGAATAATATGCTGATAAATACATCAAAATTATGCACATAAAACTTGTCAGGCATAAATTGAAAGGTGAATGCTTAATACAGCACACAGTGATTGAAACTCTAGATTCATTTAAGTATATGGGTAGATCCAGCTTTCAGTTCTTCTAATCATATCAACCAACTGGTTAATGATACTTAAAGAACTATAGCTTGTATAAAAGGATTTATAAAGTCCAGGAAATCAAAAATGATGAAGTCATTGTTTGTTAATTACATTAGACCCAAACCAGAGTATGGAATAACAATATGGAAACCTTACAAGAACAAGAAAACCAGCATGAGTAAGCTGGAGAGAGTACAGCAGTAATATACCAAGGGCATTCATGGATGTGAAAATTTAAGTTATTATGAAAGACTAAAATATCTGGACTTTTACAATGTCTCATACAGATACTTAAGAGGAAATCTTGTTCAGATATATATGGCATTTAGAGACAACTACCTCTAGGAATGTTTGGGGTTATCAAAAAGTAGTAGAGAATCAAGTTAGAAGATAGATATGAGAGCAAGAGGGATTTGAAATTGGTGCGGTTAGGTATATTGCAAAGGGAGGGAGAGAGTTCCATAGTTTGGTGCAGGACGTTGCCAGGGGGAAGTGATGGTTTGCAGACTTATAGGAGGGTTTGGTTCTCAGGTCTGAGGGACCGGGTGGGAATATAGGGGGTTAAGGTGGTTGCGAGAGAGGGGAAGCTTGAGGGCTTGTACATGAGCTTGTGAGCAGTGGTAAGTTTAAGGAATGTCAGGTAGCTGGGCAGCTCGACCCACTGCAGAGCATGGAGAGAGTGGCAGTGGTGGGATGAGCTTTTAGAGTTGGGTAGCAAATTTGCTTATTTTACTGTAGCAGGATTCGAGTCTGGCTTGTAGGCAGAGTTGGAGATTGATCAGTAGAGAAGCGCCATGCAGTAGGGAGGGGAGAAGGTAGGAGGAAGCTAGTGTTTTTCTGATGGAGGGGGTGAAATGTTGATTGTGCCTGTACAGGAGACCTAGCTTTTTGATGGTGGTTTGGATACGGGCGTCAAACTTTAGATGTTTGTCAACGATAACACTGAGCAGTTTAGTATTCGATACAGTTTCGGTGGGGGGGGGGGGTATTCTGGCTGAGTATAGAGAAAGAGTTTTTGTCAATGGGGAGCTTCTAGAGGGAGAAAATATCATTAGTTTTGTTTTATTAGCGTTCAGGGCCACGTGATTTTAGAGAAGGCTGAATGAGTTTTCAGGAGTAGTTTAGAGGGGGGAGTATGCTGAGCAGATGATTGTTGAATTGTCTGCGTACTGGATTGAGGAGTCAGGGATGCTACTGTAGTAATTTTTGATGAAAATATTTAAGAGTAGAGGACCTAGGACACAGCCTTGGGGCACGCCAGTGGGGGTGTGTAGAAAGGGAGAAGTTGAGGATTTCCATTGTACGGCTTGTTGTCGTTTGGAAAGGTAGCTAGAGAACCAGGCTATAGTTGAAGCAGAGAGGTTGAGAGAGGAGAGTTGGGATATGAGCAGGGGGTGGGTGACTGTGTCAAAAGCTTTGGATAGATCTAGGAACACTGCAGATATGTGTTTTCCAGAGTCGCAAGCTTGGTTAATGGTCTCAAGAACAAAAGAAGGGCAGTCATGGTGCTGTGGCCTGGGCGGAAGCCATGTTGAGTGGGGGTGAGAAGGTTGTTTTGTGTTAGATGTGACATGAGTTGTGAATGAATACATTTTTCCAGGATTTTAGACAGTGGGGAAAGGGTGGCGATTGGTCTGAAATTGGTGGTGTCAGCATTTTTCCCTCCCTTATAAAGTGGAATGATGGATGCTTGTCACCAGATAGAAGGGCCATATGCTTCTTTGATGGATCTTGTTTAAGATGGCAGTTGGAAAGGCAATACCGTCAGCAGATTGTTTGAGGAAAGCTGATGGTAGATTATCTGGTGTGTTGCAGTAAGGTTTAAGTTGGAGGAGTTTTTTTATCGTACTTGTGGGGATGGCTTCTAGGTTGAAGAGGGAGGAAGGAGGTATATGGCTGGAGGGATGGGGGGAAGGAGGTATATGGTTGGAGGGATGGGGGGTGAGAGAAAGAGGAGGGCAATTTAGCTATACATTCAATAAAAAAGGAGTTGAATTGCGTGGCAGTTTCAAGATCGGTAAGGTTGGGGTTAGGACAAGGATTATCTTTATTACCAGGGTGGAGGAGAGAAGAGACTGTTTCCCAGATTTTTTGGATTAGTTGAGTATTTGGATTCAAGTTTGGAGTAATATGCTTTGCGGTCTCTAGTTATTTGTTTTTTTGCGGCATTACGGAGTTGTGTGAACTCTAGTAAGGAGTTATGTTGCTTATTTTTTTGGTATTGCTTCCATATTTTGTCTCTTTGGAGCATGGTAAGTTTAGTTTCTTTTGATAGCCATGGGGAGACTTTGGCCTTGATCCTTTTGGTCCTTAGGGTGGCATGGTGGTTGAGTCGGGCTAAGAATGTATCACTGAAGTAGGCGATGGCATTGTCAAGGGGCAGGGTTTTTAGGGGGATCCAGTTGGTACGTTTTAGACATTTGGAAAAGGTTTGTGGATTTAAACAGGACAAGTTTTGAGTTTGTATGTAGTGATGTTGTTTTTGAAGAGGAGAGGGATGACAGTCAGTGAAGGCAGGTAGGTGGTCACTGAGAGTGTATGGAAGGATGCCAGAATTAGAGATGTTGGTGGGGTGGGATGTTAGGATCCAGTCAATGTTGGTGCCAGAGGTCCCATCTCTGTTTGGCGGGTAAGAGAGTTAATAAGTTGGGTAAAGTTGAAGAGGTTAACTGTGTGAGAGGGAGCTTGCAAGTTTACTGTGGACCAGTTAATGTTTGTGTCACCCAAGATACACGTTCCATTTTTAATGTTAGAGAAAAACTAGGAGAGGATATCCTCTAGTACTGGGATATTATTGCCAAGGGGTATATAGAGGGCAGCTATGCACATGGATTTGTGGTTGTTGATTTTTAGTATGGTTATTTCAGCATTGGCGAAGTTTGAGATACGAGTGGTGTATGGGGTTACGGTGTAGGAGTAGTAGTAGATAACGGCTACACCTCCTCCTTTCTTGCTAAGTTTGTCATTACGGAACATTTAGTAGCCTGGAGGAAGAATTTCATTATCCTTTATGAAGGGTTTGAGCCATGTCTCTGAGATGGTTATTATATCAGGGTGGTTGTGGGAAATCCAAGCATGGAGACTGGGGATTTTATTTCTGAGGCTTTGGGCACTGAATGTAGTGAGGCGGATAGTTTTGGGAGTTAGAGGGTGTGTGTGTGTGTGTGTGGGGGGGGTTAGTGAGTTGTGTTATGGTAGTAGGTCCAGTATTGAGATAAACGTCGTCAGAGAGTATGAGGGATATTTTGTGGAGGATGAGTTAAAGGTAGTTTAGTGCTGACAGAGAGTTCAAGTGGCAGCAGGTGGTGGATTTGTTAGAATGGGGTTGGGTGGTATCTTTTCTGAGGGTGGGATGGGTAGTAATTTGTATTTAAATAGGATGGTAGGGTTGGAAGACTACAGTTCTTGTGTAATAGAGGTGATGGGTAGTGTGGAAGTAAGTTGGAAAGTGGATGTGGAATGTGAAGGTGGTGTGTGGTTGGGGGTGAGGAGTTGTGTAAGATGAGGAAGGTAAGCACGATAGTTAGGTGTAAAAGACATGATGAGGTAGTGGGCATAGCTAGGGTTGGGTAGGGAGTACAGAGTTAAATGTTTGTGCTGGGTGGGATGTGGTGCTAACTTGTTGATAGTAGGATGAGGGGAGGAGTTGGGTAGAAAATAAATGTGCAGGTAGTGGGGGCAGGATAGGGGAGTGGAGTGAGCCCGCAGGGCGAATGGAGCAGGTTAGAGCACCAGCAGAGGTGAGCGAAAACCTATCAGTGGTATTGTTTAATACAATGCAGGTAGTAGCTTTGTAATGTTTGTGGGAATAGCATCTCTTTGTCTGCCAATTAAAATAGAACCCTCGCAGCCTGTATCAGTTTCTAGTAGTGGTTTTGATGTAGCTGGCTAATGGCTTGAGTGTTGGGCAATTACTTTAGGGAGAGGTGCTGCCGGATTCCTTTTGCAATAGGAGGAGGCAACAGGCCAGTGGGAGTCTGAGCTGGTTGGGACGGTTGACCGGTAAGAGGGGTGTAATGGTGTACTGCCGCCACCTAGTGGTAGAGTGTAGGTGGTATTGGCAGTAAACAGAGTGAGATGAGGGTCTCTGCGAGTGTTCACGCTAATGGGGGGCACTCAAACAGATGTAGCATAGACTATTTACAACAATAGTTGGGTAGAAACCACTGGAGCTTACATGCACTTGTGGTAAGACAGGTTATAGATAGTTTATTCTTGGAAGCAGTAAGGTCCTTGTCCTGAGTAGAAGGCGTTAGCACAGTAGAGCTTTGAATAGTTTCCTGTATGAGAGGGGCTTGCAGAAACACCAAGCAAACTGGAATGAAGCAGAAGAGGGTAGTTACTAAAACATTGTGGGAATGGGTTTATAGGTGTAGACAGAGACACCTAGGAAAGGAGCAGAAGAACGAGGGGAGGTGCGTGTGTAAAGTGAGAGTAGTGAGTGCAGCAGGGTGAGACAGGGGATGGAGTTGCTGGAGGGTGATAGTGTGTATGCGAGTATGATAGCTCAGGGTAGGGTGGTCTGTTGCAGTGTGTTCTAATAGCAGTGTAGGTCAGTAGGGTGAGTACAGCATTGTGGGTTGAATGGGTTGGGTTACAGGACAGTATACTATGCACTGGATTAACTTGTACAGCACTAAACATCTAATAACATCAGTCATGCACAACAGTAGTTATAGCGTGAAATGCACATAATATGGCTGCAAAACACAATTGCAGGCATACAACACATCAAATACTAGTGAATAGCATCCAATATGACTGTGAGACACAGTGTAAGACTTAAAACGTGTTAAACGGCACTTAATATGACTGTGAAACACTATGTATGGCAGAATATATTAAACTGCTTTAAAACACAAAGTAAGGCAAACCATAAAGAAGTACTACTATAAACTCTATATATACAACGGGTCTTGTACACAAGTGCTATGTTATTAGCTCATGGGAGCAAGTATTACATTAAAACAATTTAGCAAATATTGCAGTAGAGCTTTTAAATCAGCTCTTAGGAGCAAGTATTTAGAACTATTACAATTACGGATGAAGCGACAGCAGATTACTGCAGTAGAGCTTTTGGAGTTGGGATATGCTTGCTAGAGAAAACATTCTATGAGCGTGTTTATATTGGTGCAAAAACGCAGTTAGAGGCCGCAACTTATAAGAGTCGCCGTGGGGCTCTCTGTAAATAAGGAACATGTAGCCATGTAACGTCCTATCGGCCCATTTACACTTGGCACCCAAACACACAGGTACAGGCGGCAGCCTGTATATGAATTGCCATAGAGCTTGTAAAGTAGGACAGTTTAGTTGTAAGACACTCCATCAGCACACAGTTATGGCCAGAATCAAGTTATATGGAATGAGATGGGGGGGAAGAGAAAAACAAATAAGGCTTCCTAGTTCAACAAATATAGTCAAGGCAGCAAGAACCAAGAGGGGCATAACAGCGCCCTGCCGCCGTACTGCTGCAGACAGCTATTAATAGAGGAAAATACGTTTGGGGCACAGACCATGCAGTTAATTAGGACACTGAATCATAGTAGTAACAGCTATTTGCCAGGATGCATAAAGAATTACAGATCCTCTGGTCTAATAGCAGCTTTACATGAAATACATTGTACAGAGTCAATTGCAGTTCTAACACAAAGTACCGGCAAATAAATAAAATGCAAATACAAATAGCGTCTTACCGGCGTGCACACTACACGGGGAGCCAGAGGAGGAGATGCGGCCAACCTATCCAGGTGGGAGAAGTATTTTAAAAATGGTGCCGCGATGACAGGCAACTTTATGTAGAGAAAGAGGGGGGCAGGGAGGCTGGACAGGAGTGGTTAGAGGTGCACAGTCATGTGAATCTGAATGGGGACAGGGTAGAGGTAGGGCACAGGGGTGTAAGGTAATGTGCTCTCCCCAGCAGAGGTGAGTGATAACCTATCAGTTGTTTTGTTTAATACAATGCAGGTAGTAGCTTTGTAATGTTTGTGGGAATACTGTTTCATCTGCCAATTAAACTAGAGCCCTTGCAGCCCGTTTCAGTTTCTAGTAGCGGTTTTGATGTAGCTGACTAATGGCTTGAGTGCTGGGCAGTTACTTTAGGGATAGGTGTTGCCAGATTCCTTTTGCAATAGAAGGAGACAGCAGGCAGTGGGGGTCTGAGTTGGTTGGGATAGTTGACCGGTAAGAGGGTAATGGAGTACTCCCCGCCACCTAGTGGCAGAGTGCAGGTGGTATTGGCAGTGAACAGACTGAGATGACGGAACCTGCGAGTGTGCACACCAACGGGGAGTGCTCAAACAGATGCAGCATGGACTATTTATAACAGTTAGGTAGAAACCACTGGAGCTTACATGCACTGGTGGTAAGACAGGTTACAGATATTTATTCTTGGGAAGCAGTAAGGTCCTCGTCCTGGGTAGACGGCAGTAGCACAGTAGAGCTTTGAATAGTTTCCTGTAGAAGATGGGCTTGCAGAAACACCAAGCGAGCTGTGTGCACACTACATGTGGGGCCATGGGGGAATGCGGCCAACCTATCCAGGTGGGATAGTTTTTTTTTAAATCTGTGTTGAGAGGTTATCCGATCTCCAGACCTTCTACAGCTGCTGGAAAGCCACTCTTGCTTTTCCAACCTGGTTTCTAACATCTGCGCCAGTGCCTCCAAGCCTCTCAACTATGCTGCCCAGACATGAAAATGTATCCACTTCCTCCAGTGCCTCGTCCTCTAGAGTAATAGGAGATGTGTTGTCATTATTAACTTTTAATACCTTGCTCTTTCCTCTATGAATGCTGAAGCCTAATCGAGCAGATTTCTTTGCCACAGTCCTTGTTCCTTGTCATTTCCTGAATCTGTTGATACGTGTGGGACACGTGGGCCAGATCATCGATGAATCAAGATCATCTAGTCGAGTCCATGGTGTCCACAGGATGCCATTTTGTTACTTGGCAGTGGACGTCTTCATTATCCAGTCCATCGCAAGGAGGAACACTCCTGTTTGCAATTTAAAGGTGTCTGTAAGCTGCCTGCCATGAATCACCCTGCAATGTCATCCCCTCATATAAGTTCATAATTATGTTAGTAAGCTTCTCAGGTACTGTAGTGTTTCAGGATCTTCCACAGAGTCTGTCTGTCCATCTATACTGTTGAAGGCCTTCACGTAGTCGATAAACTTCACATAGAGGGGTGAGTTCCACTCCAGTTACTGTTCCAGGATGATGGACAGCGTTGCAATTTGGTCTGTGCAGGATCTGTCCTTGTGAAAACCATCTTGCTGGTCTCGGAGCTGGGGACCAACCACATCTCTCATTCTGTTCTAGAGGACTCTGTTGAAGACCTTTCCTGGTATGGACAACAACATTATACCCCTATAGTTGGAACACAAATTGAGGTTACCTTTTTGGGGAAGTTTAATGAGGTAGCCCTCCTTCCAGTCTGTTGGAACTTGTTCCTCTTCCCAAATCTTACAGAAAAGGGGGGTGGGGCATCTGTACGCTGGTCTCTGTATCAGCTTTTAGTGCCTCTACCGGGATGCTGGCTGGACCAGCAGAGTTGCCATTTTTCAGCAGGTTTATGGCTGTGTGTAGTTCCTCTTTTGTGGACATACTGCAATCAATCATTAGGTCCTGATCTGCTGGCAGTATCTCAGGTGGGTTTACTGGTGTTAGCCTATTTAGTAACTATTCAAAATATTCCCTCCATCTATTCTTTTGCTATTCCTCATCTGCTATTTTCCTACTTTTTTATCTTTTACAGGTCTTTCTGGTTTGCTGTATCTTCCGCTTCTTTATGGTATTATAGAGACCCATCATGTTTCCCTTATGGGCTGCTTCCTCAGCTTCTGATGTCAGTAATTCAATGTCAGCCTCTTAAAAGACACAATAAAGCAAAATGAGTTTAAGATCACACACTCTAAATTCCAAGTTTTGCAGGAATTACTGGAGGAGGGGTCCATAGATGAAAGGTGGCAAGGTGTGAAGACAGCAATCACATCAACATGTCAAGAAATACTGGGACCTAAAAAATATATCCACAAGGAGTGGATCTTACCAGAGACAATGAAGAAGATAGAATAGCCACACAGGAGCAGGAAAAGGCCAAGGCACAAAAGAAATATTCAGATGCACAGAGGGCAGTGAAGAAGTGCATCAAAACAGACAAGAGACAATTACGAAAACAACTACTTTGGAATACTGGCAGGCTTGAAAGGCATTAATGCCCATGCCTGTATGTATCCCCTTCCGTGCTGACAAATATTGCACCCCCTTAGAATGACACCAGAAACGAAGCCAATTATTACATTCAGGCACCATCATTGGAGAAAGCAAAATGCTGCTCAACACCAGGCTGATACCAGCCTGTGATACATATTCCAAGAGATCCAAGACGTCTCTCTTCATATCGTGTAGGGAGGTATGTCTCAAGTCATTTACACCGACATGGACTATAATGGAGTTATGCTGGTACTTGTAGTCCAATGACATGAGTGAGTGTGTAATGTGGCAGATCCTGGTCCCTGATAAGCAACTGACCATGGCTTTCTCCTTACTCAGCTTGGAAAGAGGGACATGAGTGTGTCTAACAATGGAGTCTCCAATGACCAGAATGTTGGATCGTGTGGTAGCTTGCCTTATGGGTTTAGAAGTAGAGAATCCATGAGACATGGCTGTATGTGTTGATGTGGATGTTGTTTTGAAAGAGTGCACTTAGGCTGCTGAGGGTATTTTGTTATGTTTTCTTTGTCAAGGAGGTCTTTGGGGTTTAGGAAGGTTACATTTAAGTGCCTCAGCATATGTGGGTCGATGTCTGTTTTGAATTGTGTGTGATGGGTGCAGTGTGCATACTACTGACAACCTTACTGACATTAGGAGTGCTTTTACGTGACAGATTTTCCTCCAGTGACACTGTACAAATACATCTCTTACATACCATATCAGTTTGTTTAATAATAAACTGGTTATATACATGAGGCAGTTTTTACATTGCCCCAGGATGCCCATATCCACCAAGCTGGTAATGGAGATGGAGGGGAAGTCCATATCCATGTCAAAAGACCCGTTTTACTGATTAGACAGCTGGAGTGAGAATATTAAGCAATGTCTGAAGTATCCAGTTTGCAACTCTGGGGGCAGTGCTTGTTACTAAAATCTATTTGCCCTATGTGCAATCAGATATTGGTGAAATGTCAATGGTGCTTTTACAGGAAATCTGTGTGCATACAGGGCACTGCCAAACACTTGAGGGGAAACTAATAAGTCAACCATGGTGATTTATGAATAAAGTATTTAGGCAGATATTCTGAAGCTAGAAGCAAATCAAGCAGTACTTAATGAAAAGAAAGAATTAGCTTGTTAAGAATGATTAAAACATGGGAGTCACCTGAATGGCTACTACTAATGTTGGTCTCACCACAGCTTCACACTGCTAGGATACAATGCTCCTTTGCTTTTCCTCTCACCAGAAGAAAAACAGTAACACCATCCTAAGAAGAGAAGCAGGCCACAGGCTGCTTGGTGATCCACAGTCTTGTCCTGGATGATGCAAGGGTCTGTAGGCTTGTTATAGCCTTTTCCTGGTAGATGCCTTGAATAACAAACCATACCAATCAGGAAGGTCAAACAGACACTCGCTGCCCAACCAGAAAAAAGCAGGAATCAATGCACTCTGCTCCTTCTCTAACCAGGAGCAAAATATAAGCCCAAATTACAAACTGGCACCTATGAAGCAGTTACAAGGCATTCTGGTCATCAGCGGTCTCCAGAAAATAGTGTCCCTATGCTCCTTCTCTCACCAGCAGCAAAACAGAAGCACTAATTACAAGATGATGACTGAGAGGCAGAATGTGGGCTCTCCAATAACTGGTGGTCTTGGAGTAGATATTATAGATTTTAAAGGTAAGATGGAAAAAACTGGTTAATATCTTAAGAGCTGCAGTGTACAAATATGAAAGAGGGAGTAATTAAGCTTTAGCTATCTAAGTGGAGAGCCGCCAATTTTAAAACAAAAGGACACCTGGAAGGGGGTGGGTACTTTGTATTCTGGTTCAATAAAATAAAGTGGGATGGTCAATAAATGTAAACAGTTGAAGGGGGAGTGATTTCACAAAAAAGAAGTTATGTACTCACCATAATGTTCCACGTGAGTTGTTCATCTCATCTTCATTCTCACAGTTAGGTTCGGAGCCGATCCTCAGCTCAGCTCCAACTCTGCCAAATGCTAAAGCTAGAGGTCTTCAACCAGCTCGTGGCCTACTCCCTTATCCCATGATGCACTGGTACTTCCCTCAGATCTTGTTTGCTGCCAACTAACTGACTAGATAAGCTTCCCCAAAAAATTTAGTATCTAAGGATACACTTGATAAGGGCTAAAGACAACCAAACTTGTTTCAACTTCTGAGTCCACAAGACACTGATAGTGGGTAGAAGGGTGGGACGCAAGAATGAAGGCGAGATGAACAACTCGCATGGAACGTTATGGTGAGTAAATAACTTCTTTATGTGAAGTTGTTCTATCTCGCCTTCATTCTCACTGATGAGTTAGCATCCCAAGCAACTTCTTTCTCGGGTGGCTCATGGGAGTATATTCCTCAGGACAGTGGAACCAAAGGAGGACCTGTCCAATTTGTAATGATTGATAAAGGTATGAGGTCTAGACCATGTGGCTGCTGCACAAATAGAATCTATTGGTAGTTTGGCCAGAAAGGCTGAAGATGTGGAAACAGCTCTAGTTGAATGGGCCTTTATTTTTTTATGCAACGGTGAATGGACAGAATCTTATGTAAAAGAGAGACAATCTGATAACCATTTTGACAAGGTGGTTTTTACCACTGGAGCACCTTTCTGTGTGTCTGAAAACAAAACAAAGAGCTGCTCTGATTTTCTAAAGTCCTCGAAGCTGCCTATGGATGTCCAACTTGTGTAGTGTATGTTCCATCTTATTAGAATAATGACTGAAAAAAACAGGTAATTCTATACTCTGGTTGAGATTTGTCTCTGAACATACCTTAGGTAAAAAAAGATGGCTCTGTCCTAAGAGAAACTCTCTCACTGCGAAATACTAAATATGAAGGTTTTATGGACAAGGCATGTAACTCTGAAACCCTCCGAGCTGATGTAATAGCTACTAGAAAAATGGTTTTCCATGACAGATATTTCAGGTCACAAGATGAGGCCAGTTTGAATGGGGGTAAAATGATAAGAGAAAGGACAACATTTAGATTCCATGGTGTAACTGGGGACAGAATAGGGGGGGTCTCAAATGAGAGGTGCCCTTATGAAAGGCTTTGGAGAGTCTGTGGGACATGATATTAAACCCTTGATCACCAAGGTGAAAGTTAGAGATTGCCGCTAACTGAACCCTAATGGTTGCAGCAGCTGCTCCTTCATTGAAATGTTTGGTCAAAAACTCTAAAATGGATGAAACTGAGGCTAGATATGGTCAATATATTGAGATGCCCACATAGAAAATCTCTTCCATTTACTAAGACATAGCTTCCTGGTAGATGATTTATGGGAGGATATTATAATGTGCTGAGCTGCAGCTGAGAGATTTTGAAACCTGGCTATTCTGGGAACTGGAGCAGCCAAGCTGTCAATTTGAGAATGAGTCAGATCATCTGGAACTGGGTCCAGGATCCAAGGCTCTTCCAACAGATGAGGCTGAAGAAAGGGGAACCAAATCTGACAAGGCCAATAAGGGGCTATTAGAATAATAGTCCTTCCCAGAGCCTTTGCTTTCTGTAAAACTTTGGGTATCAGTGGAAAGGGTGGAAATGCATAAAGGAGACTCAAAGGCCAACTGTGTACAAGCACGTCCCTTGGGGAATCTCCCATAGGGAAGATTAGGGTAAAATATCTGCTGCATTTCGTGTTCAATGGGATTGCAAAGAGGTCGCAGCAAGGCTGGCCCCATCTGCGGAATATCCTTTCAGCCACTTCTTGTTTCAAGGACCACCTGTGAGGCAATAGAATTGCTCTGCTCAATTTGTCTGCTATCACATTCAACTTCTCCAGGATATGCATTGCTATCAGAAAGCACTGGGTGGAAGTCGCCCAATGCCATACTCACAAAGCCTTTCAAAATAGAGGGTAAAATCTGGTTCCTCCTTGTTTATGTACCAGACCACTGACATGTTGTCCGTCTGAACTGCAATAGTTCCTACAGGAAGGGAGTCTTGAAAGGAATGCAATGCTACAAGTACCGCTCTCATCTCTAGGACACTGATATGCAGATGACACTCATGTTGTTTCCACATGCCTTGTGCTGTTCTTCCCTGATAATGCCCCCCCGCCACCCTATCAGGGAGGCGTCCGTGGTCACAGTGGCAATGGGAGCAGGTAGAACAAAGGGGCGACCTATTGTTACTTGATGAGATGTTAACCACCAGTGAAGGTCGTTCTTGCATGAGTTCGTTATTAGGATTTGATGAGACATTGGAAGTTCCTGAAAGGACCATTGTGTGAACAGAAGCCATTGTAGTATATGGATGTGCATTCAACCTAAAGGAACCGTAATGAGTGCTGCCACCATTGTCCCCAATAATGTGAGCACCACTGAAGCTGGGGCTTTTTCTTTTGTTAGAACTAGGACCTGTTTTCGTAAGACACAAACCCTTTCCGATGGAAGTTTTACAGTCATGGAAATGGTATCTATATCTGCTACTATACAGATGGTACATTTGGATGGCGATAAGGCAGATTTTTCTGAGTTTATGGTAATCCCAAACTGACTGCAGAGGTTCAAGACTGTGTCCCTTGCTAGTATGAGCTGATGCCTGGTGGTGGCAGTGAGGAGCCAGTCATCTAGGTATGGAAACCCCTGGAATCCTAAACATTTCAGGTGAGCCATGACTACTGCCATGCATTTGGTGAACACTCTGGGGGCTGTAGTGAGACCAAAGGGCAGAGCTCGAAACTGGTAGTGACTTGTTCCCAGCCAAAAGCACAGATGATCATCTCTGGATGGCCTGGCCATTTTGATGTGATAGTACGCACCCTGGAGATCTATCGAGCACATCCAATTGTCTTTCCCGAGAAAGGGAAGTATCGACTGTAACATGACCATCCGAAACTTTGTCTTTTTACAGATTTGTTTAGCCTGCTGAGGTCCAAAATGGGTCTCCAGTCCCCTGTTTTCTTTGGAACTAAAAAGAACCTCAAGTAAGTTCCAGATCCTCTCTGGTCTGCCGGGACTGGTTGGATGACTCTTTCTAGCAACCTTTGAATCTCTATGGTTGCTTGTTCTCTGTAACTAGGTGGGACATCCAGGATTTTTCTTACAAGGGGTGGTGGGGTGGCAAAGGGAATGGAGTATTCTCTGGATATTATGCTTTGTACCCAGTGATCTTTTGTTATGTTTTGCCAGGCGTCTAAGGTACAGATATAAAGCATCCCCCGACTACCTCCAGAGATGGACAGGTGGGTCTCCTTTCAGGAGCGCTGATAGGGCTTTCCAAAGAACTGATCTCTGTCTCCCTGATTCTGTGGACCCCTCTGCTGCGTGGGCGGCGTCTTTCATTATTACCCCCCCCCCCTCTGCATCTAGAGGGGTGTTCACCACGAGTGTCCTGGAAAGCTCCTTGAGTTTTACAGAACCACATCTTCCCCCCTTCTGAACTTTGGGGTACGGTTTAGTAGGGGTGGAAAAATGGACGCCAACAGCAGACAGAGTCTTCCCATCCTGCTCACTCGGGTAAGTGTTTCCTTCACTTTGGGTCCAAGCAGGGAGGAACCATCGAAAGGGGTGTTCATAAAGGATGACTTAAAGGGCTCCGCAAAGGAACATAAGCGCATCCAGGAATGTCTCCTAAGAGCAATTCCTTTACCCGGTGCCCATCTCTTTCCATCAGCTGCGTATGAAATCAGACGCATGGAAGGGTTTACAAGGGAATTTAGGGTAGCAAGCTTGGAAGTTACTTCATCTGAAACTCCTGCAGCTACTGCACCCTGTAGAGTATCTCCCAGCTCTTTAAGGAGATCTCTATGCAGTCTACTAAAATGCATGAGATAGTTCAGGTACTGAAGAGCAAAGGCCACTGAACTAAACATGCGCTTACCGTATCTGTCCATAATCCTTGAATCCCTGTTAGGAGGATGAACAGATGTAGAGGTCTCTGACAACTCCTTTTTGGTGGCTGCCGCCACCATCATAGCATCGACGGGTACTCCTTTGGTTAGGAAAGCCTTTCCTGGAGGGAAGTCATAAACCTGTTAGGCCTCCGAGGGACAGGTTCCATGGTATCCAGGGACTCCCACGCCTTTCGAGAGATGACCTCCATCAGCTCATCAAAAGGAGGAGACACCCAAGAGGTGGAGGGTTGAGACCCGAAAGCCTTCAGAACTGACTTATCATCAGTAGGGTTAATGGGCTTCCAGCCACACCTCTGAGAATTTCCAAGATATTTCGGAAGGAGATATCATCAGAGGGGTCCCATGGGGACCTTTCTGACTCATCTAAGTCAGTATCTGATGTGACGGATTTCTGTGGGGAGTCCAGATGCTTCCTCTTGCAAAGTCTCTTCCTGAGAACCTCCTCAGGGGGAGCTTCTGGTGAAGTCTTGGAAGAGTAGGGCTCACCCAATGGGGTGACCTGAGGCTCTGGGTCTCTATGCTTTTGAGGGACCAGTGAAGCAGAGGTAGACACAGGTGCTTTGGGGGAGGAGGTTGCCAGTTCTGATGATGTGGGAGCCCGAGGGGACAACACTCTTCTCATAGCATCAAAAGCCACCCGGCTCTGATGAGAGGAAACCCCTGGATCCGAAGAAGCAGATGATCTCCTCGGCACTGAAGCAGAGGGATCCGAGCCCGAGGTAGAAGCACAGCTCAGCTGCGCCGAAGCCCCAAGAGGTAAAGTCAGAACCGGGAGGTCGGTTCGACTATCCTCCCCGGACCCAACCAGCGAGTGTCAGCTCCTAGACTCCACGGTCGGCACTGAGGAAGTCAGAGTAGTCGGAACAGACAGGCCTGGAGCAGGTGACAGCTCCAGTGGATCCACGATCATCAGCTCCGAAACCTCAAGTCAGGTCGGAGGAACAGAAGTAACAGACTGGTTCTCGGTCAGCCCCGACAAAATTTTTGCTAGTGCTGGTGTCTAAAGCAGCCTCTGCACCACCCAATCCACATCCTTATCAGAGAGCCTTGAGGATGAGAAGAGGCTATGGACGAAGCCACTGACTATAAAATAGGAGACTTAAGGGTAGGAGATACCGGCTCCAGAACTGGGGACCTGGCTCCTACCAACAAGCACAATAGTCGGCTCCAAAACTTGTGGTACCGAAGTAGATGGTCTGTCTGATTTTTTTTTGGAGTTGATGAGCTTGCCTTCGGCTCCGAAGCCGAAGAAGACTTGGAAGATTTAGAATGCTTGTCTTGGGTCTTGCCCTTATCTAATGAGTCCTGAAAGGAAGACTTGACCAGTCCTCTCGTTAATTTACTTTTTTTCTCATGCAGCACCCTAATACTAAACGAGTGGCATATGGAACAATTTTCTTGGAGGTGAACTTCCCCCAAACAATATACACAGTCCAAGTGTCCACCAGTGATGGACATCTTTTGTCCACACTTAGGGCATTTTTTGAAACCAGACTTAGATTTCTCCTGAGACATATTAACAATCCTACACTAATCACACTATAAACAATCCTAAATGCCTTCTAATTTAAACGGGCTGTATTTTAAAGAAGAAATAGCCCTAAATAAAAAACGGGCTCACAAAACTAGATCTACTTTATATACTGTTAACAAAAAACACACCACACAAGATATAATTGTATAAAAGTGAAAGCTATAACTGCCTACTTTTAGAATAAATGGGAAAGGGAAGTTAAACTAGGCCTAATAAGAAACGTCCACAAAATAGAGAGAGAGAAAGGTATGCTATTCACTAAACTAACTAACTTGGTTAAACCAACCTCTAACTACTATATAAAGGATGAATATTTAGAAAAAGATATAAAACTTGAGAAAAATACTTATATTCACTGGCCAGAGCTGGTGAAACACCCGATTTGTTACAGTGGCAAATGAGATCTGAGGGAAGCACCAGTGGATCATGGGATAGGGAGTAGGCCACGAGCTGGTTGAAGACCTCAAGCTTTAGCATTTGGCTGAGTCAGAGCAGAGGATCGGCTCCAAACCCATCAGTGAGAAAGAAGGCGAGAGAACAACTTCATATGGATAATTTTGTGTTTACTCATAATAGCCAATGAAAGAGGAGGGGGTTGTTAAATTAACATAAGGGAAAGGCAACTAGAAAGACAGTTTAGTTTAAAAACACTACAGCAACAGTGTAGAAAGATGGAGGAAAAACAATTTCTGTGGTCTCTTTCCTAGCTTAAATGTGCAATTAAAAGCAGAGCACAAGCAGAACACAGTGTAAAGAAAATAAATAACAATATACAACACAGAAAAGGCAATGAAGCAATACAAAATGCAAGAAAACAAACGCTAACCTTGCCCTCACAGCAAGTTGCATCAGAGTCTGGGTGAGCTTTTCCAGTAAAGACCTTTCTTCTTGCTTTTTCTGCTGCTATTAGTTGCATACATGAAAAATGCTCTTGTGGAGTTAAGTTGAAAGTCTGCTTGGTTTCCTCCCATTCCAGCCATCACTCTTCCTTACATAATTGTTACCAGTATCCTGGCTCTTTATTTCTCTCCTTCCATAAATGTTTTTTTTACCTTGGCTAACCCCACTTTTTTCCTAGTCCCAAACTCATTTCCAGCTGTCAGTAATGGGTCTCTTCCAGTCCTTAACTTGCATTGTTACATAGCACACTGACTGGGGTGTTTACATGGGCTTTTCTTACAAACATTTTAACAATAAGTGCTTCTCTATATTTTTTCCTCTCTAACATATGAGACTGTTATACTGGACATTGCCTGGTTCTAACAAGTATATATTTATTCTGCTATTTTAAGTTGAAGTTTCATTTCACTTATTTCAAATATTATACTGGATGCCTCTTAGTCTTTAAAAATAAATTACTATGATGTCAAATTAAGTATAAACCTGATAGATGGCTTTGTGGCACAGAAGTATGAAACCCTGACTGTTACCTAGATGAAGCAGGACAAATTGGCAACCCAAGCATTGAATGTGACATCCAGGAGAAGTAGGAGTGAGCAGCAACTGGTGACTTTGCCCATCCTGGAGGGAAGAAGGTTGTCTAGACTACTGCTGTACTGACACTCAGCAGAGGAAGGTAGCAACCATGCACTGCATACAGTAAGATGTGTACTTTCATCTGAAGAAGCTAACAGCACTACAGATTAATTGTGGAACATGTATGGAAGCAAGAACAAACACATCATGTGTCCATTAATACAGGCTCCACTTTGGCAGCATGCACAATAAATCACAAAAAGTGGAGAGCTGGGTGGCAAACTATAAAACCTCTTAATCCTTGCTGATAACAGCCACAATCTTACCTATCTACTCCCTCTTCCAATGTCCTTTGATTCCAGGATGGAAAAGCAATCAGTAGGCCAGTTGGTTAAAGTGGCATGAGGGCTGCAAGGACAAGAAGACAAAAATGTACTAAACTGTTGTCTTCTTTTTAGTGGGGTATTTTGAATCCTAATTCATACTCATCCCAGTCCCATCCATCCACCCATTGATGTGCCTGCCCTTATACTTACTTTTTCCTCATAACTCCCCATATGCAAAATGTCTAAAATAGCCTCTAAACTTAAAAAGAATGTGAATTCCCATAATTACTGTTATACCAAAACCTCATACTTCACCCTTTTAACAAAGTACATTAAAAACGATTATTATAAACAAATAACAGGGTAAGCTCCACAGTAACAAGTACTTTATAAAACGCAGAATATAACCTCATAGTACACAAAACAATGCACTGTATACCTCTGTCTTATTATAAAAATACTCACACAATTTCAACAGAACAATCCATGATGTACTAAGAAATACAGTCCATATCAAAAACATCAACCGGCCTAGCATATAAACAATATATATGTAACATTCAGTTTACAAAAAAACATTCTAAAAAAGGAGCCATTTTAATATTGATAGCTACATTCCAATATTTGGCTCCCGACTAGCAGTATGAAGACTGCAAATGTAATCAATGAAAGGGTGACATTGGGACTTTCCAAGATGGCTGCACACTGATCAACAGCTTAACTTCAACTCTCCCACATTGGAAAAAAAACTACAGAGAAAATGAAACACAAAGGCCAGAAACTATGTCTCTCTTAGCAAATTTAGTTACTGGCTAGTAAGTACACTGCCCGAGTGCCAGCAAAGAAGAAAGTGAGAGAACCTGAAAGAAAATCAGCTAGAAAAGGTGAAGAGAAAACACCAATTGGGAAGAATCCTGCAGCTATTCAGGAAAAAGCAGTACAAGCTCCAACTTTGGTACAAGACATGGGTTCCAGTAATCTACAAGAAAAAATAAGTCAAATATGCTGATTAAAATAAACAGTGAAGGAGTATATCAGCTTAAATAATAAAAAGCTGGAAAAACAGAAGAAGTTTTAAACAGATATTCAAATTAGCTGATAAAAACTGCAAAAATCAGAGATCGAAATGAAGAAAAGACTGGCCGAGTATGAAACAGCTCAAGAAGAGATGTTTCAAAAAAATGGTAGAATTAGAGGACAGAGCACGTATGGAAAATTTGAGATTTTCTGCTGCATCAGAAAAACTAGAAGGAACAGACTGTATTAATTTTATGAAGGCACGAATAAGTGACTAGACTGGTATTCCACAGTGTGAGCTATTAATATTAAGGGCACACTGTGTGTATGCTCCAAATCTGGACATGAGAAAGTAGCCAAGACCTCTATTAGTAAATATGCAAACCAACCAGCAGAAACAGTTGACCCTGACAAAACTGTGACAAAAAGGCAAAGCATTAAAAGCTGGAGACAGTAGAATGACCAGTCTCAGTTTGTATTCATTGAGGGCAAGTCACACTTGCTCATCTTGGTGGATTTTGTGAAAAGGTCACCAAAGCAATGGATGAAGGCAAAATGGTTTTGTGAAAAGGTCACCAAAGCAATGGATGAAGGCAAAATGGTACACAGCACATACCTCGACCAGATCAAAGCTTTTGACACGATTCTCCACTCAGGCATAGTAGAAAAGCTTAATAGACTGGGAATAAACCCCTATGTCTCTTGCTGCATTGCCAACTAGCTCACAGATAGTACGTAGATAATCAAAACAGGGGAATTTACCTCCACAATGATACCAGTAACCACTGAAGTAAAAGACAATACCAAAGGACTCTGACCAAGTTTGCAGATGGCTGCAAGCTAGGAGCATTCATTGAATCCATCAATGACTTTCCTATCCTCCTATAAGATTTGTCTCAAATAAATAACTGGTGTTAAAATCATGGTCTGAAACTAAATGCCAAAAAATGCATTATCGTATCTTTTGGGAAGTCATATACCCAAAGGAACTACCACATTGACAATACGCCCCCAAGAGTTAACCCAGTTGTTTGGGATTTGGGAACTTATGTGGACAGTGACCTATTAACCCAACATGTGTCTACTGTTGTAAGAAAGTCCTTCTATATATTGCACAGCTTATAAACAAAGGGACAGTGTCTACATCTAGGGATGTCATTATCCCCCCTTTACTCAGCCCTAATTAGGCCAGTCATTGAATGCAATGCCCCCTTTGCCACATATCTGCCCAGGTACATGCGACAACTGGAATGCCCACAGAGATACCTTTTAGTAAAGTACTCAAAGTCCCGTCACTGCTCTCGGTATCTTACAGACTGCTAAGAGGTAACCTGTGTCTAGCATACAAGGCATCCTCCAACCGATCAGTGATGGATTTACTGCACATCAACAAGTCAAATGCATCAGAAATACTCGGTCTAGGCATCTAAACCTCTTCTGCAACATCAACAAGAACATTTTGAGGAGATAGGTATATTTTGCAGAGAATACCACTGCTGTTGAACAGACTCCTCGTCTACATAAAACAAAGTTCCTCTCTCTCCATTCTCAAGCAAAACTTCTATCTATGGATGGAAAAACAGAAAATTTATCCCAAGACTGTCCCCTGTACTACTAATGCAAAAATGCAGCTCCTAAATGCTTTATCCCATCCATGGGTCCCCTCTAATTATCTATGGTACAATTCCAGTTATTCTCATTAGGAATATAATTACTGACCATGGGATGGGTAAGGACAATCAACAACCAAACAGGGCAGGTTATTTCAAGCACAACAAAACAGGACAGGTTATTTCAACCACAAAAAGGGATACTGGCTAAGCTTAAAATGGCTTGCAAGGGCAGCTAGCCTAGTACTTACCTGTGAACATAGGAGTGTTGTGGAAAATGATTATTCAATGTACACCAGGCGGAAGAGAAACAGATTTATTCCAGTAATCAGGGCATGTTGAGAGGCAGGTCTGAGATTCAAGTTGCTATACCCAGTTGTCTTTAGAATATTTTTTCTGGAGAATCAAAATCCTTTTTTGATGCGAAATAGACTAAGGAGGAAAAATAAAAGTTTGTCCAATAAAGTGCGCTATCAAGCAGAAGGGGACTCTGCTTCTCATTCTTTTGATAATAAAGCATACAGAGAGACACTAACAGTGTACCCTTTTCCACTGTTCCAAAGGAAAATGCGTGAGACAGAGAAAAGCACCGAAGTTGATTAGAAGATATGGGAGTACCTTGGAACTGAACCAGAATTTGGAGTTGGGAGGTGGAGATGAACAGGAAGACCAGCAACCCAGAAATTAGTGACAAATGCGAGACTGCAAAGCGTCATTCACATTTGTGAATACGAATGTACAAGAAAAAGTGGAAAAAAGTGGACTTCTGTTGACTTTGTTAAACTTGTGGGGAACTGAAAAGCATTTGCCTCACTTCGTCACTAATGTTTGGAAGGATGCTGACAGGAGGGGAAGGAGGAGGAAAAATGTAACCAAGTAAAACAATCCCTTATCTTAACAGTATTTATATTAAACTTTTCACAAAATAAATTGCACGTTTGACAGTATTTAGTTGTTCTTCTATTTGATAAAGTAAATACAGTAAACAGAAGCTTTTTTCATACATTCTTTCTTCTTTTTTAGTACTAAGAAATGCAGACAATGCAATGCAAAAAGAGAAGAAAGGCAGACAAAAGCATGTTTAAGTTAATATGTTGTTATCTTGGGTTGCTCAGGTGGGGGACTGGTGCAAAAGTACACAGATCATAATATATGTAAAGCTGATATGTTTTTTTTTTCTTACATCTGCAGGACTGTGTGTCTGGAGTAAGATCCCTGCCTCAATCTAACAAGTTTTAAGTGTAAACAAGTAAACTTGAGAACACTGAATATAATGAAAAGTTTTCCTTTTACAATAAATGTTTCAGCTTGTCTTTCAGGCTGCAGCAGAGGACTACATTTTTTCTCTTACATTTCCATGGAGACAAGCTGTTAATAGGGCAATAAAAAGTCAGAACACTGATTTCTTCAAGGCTAAAAGTTAATGTCTTTTGAAAGTATGCAAGTTCTTTTTATCTTTATTTCCCTCCCACATGTGAAAAGCACAGGCACCAATTAGTGCAAGTAGAAGCACGGGCAGCATGGATGACCTCAGTTTCAAGTTAAGGCCTGTGTTAGCAGCTGTCTATTTGGGACATATGTTCCAAATAGGAGGGTTAATCTTCATTATTTGAAGATGATCATAGTTATGTATTTTTTTAAGTTAACAGGTTATGGGGGTGTTGGGATATGTGTTTTTTGTTTGGGGTTTATTAGAACAAAAACTCTTGTAAAATGTGACAGATTCCAATGCTGATAAGAAAAAATGCATAAAATATTAACTTGCCAAGCATTAGTGGGTACATGTATTACAAAAGCTGGAAATAGACACAAGGTGGCCATATATAGTATGTCAGAAAAATAACTTCTTACCATAATGGTGGCACTTTCCATATTACTTTGAATGTGAATGAACTCTCAGGTATAGACAAAAAATAAAGCATATTTAATTATATTAAGACATGCAGAGTGCAAATAGCAATGCCACGGGAGACATAGCTGTAAAGAAATGAGCATGTGAATTTGATAAAGAAAGGCTTTCAGGATGGATATTCAGCAGAATATCAGGGGCAAAGGAAAACAGGAGTGCTTATATTAATTCATAGATTAACAGATTCATAGGAGATTACTAGGCTAACGGCCCTAGAGTTCTTACAAGCCTAGCCATTATTTATCCCAAGTTGCCACAATTTTCGGTGGTTAGGTAAGTGAAGTTTGCAGAGGTTAAGGGTCTATGGTAGTTAATAGCAACTTCTGTCCAGGAGGGACATAGGCACCACCCAGGAGTGAATCTGCAATCACCTATGCATTGATCTAGGTTGCGTTTGAAGACGGTCAGGGAGGGGCTCTGTTTGACATAAATTGGAAGCTTGTTCCAGAGAAGTGGCAGTCTCTGAGAGATATATCTATCTCTCCAGCATGACCTGTTCATGTCAGAGGCTAGTTTAAGATTCCTGGAGAGAATGACCCTCCTGCAGTTTGATTTACAAATGTGTAACATTTCTATCAGGGCCTGGTCAAAGACTGTCCTGTAAGTCAGGCACAGGTCACTCCTTAGCAACTTGTAGGAGACAGAATAGAGTGAAAGGGCTTTGTCTTTTCAAACAAGACATGTTTTCTGTACCCTGTAATTTCTTGGTGAGAAATCTCTGTGGTCTCTCCAATTGTTGTATGTGTCTTGTGAGGTACATGCAAAAGGGAGCATTGTACTCAATTATTGGTCTGATGAAGGCTGAGTATAATGGAATTATAACATCCTTAGATCTAGATGCTATGCCTTTACTTATAAGATGTGCCACATACAAGGATTTCCTTACTACTGTGGATACATGGTGGCCAAAGTTCAAACTGCTATCAACCGGAGTACCCACATCATGTATTACTGGGTCTACACTTGGGGGGGGGGTGCTGTCTATAATGTAATTAACAAGGATGTCAACTTTCCCAAAGGGAAAATTTTTTTTTCCATTTAGCTTCAATCTGTGACTTCGGCACCATTCATTTTCTGCGTTAACCCTTTCTGCAGTACATTATTATCACTGGGGGACTCTGTGATGGCTCCCAATTTGCTACTGTCAGCGAACTTTGTCAGCCATAGGCTGTCCAAATTTGTCTGGACTTGTGAGAAATAAACTCCAAACAGGAAGGCGTCCAGCACAGAATCCTGAGGTACACCACTGGTGACTGGTCTTTTGCTAGAGGTTGTCACCCACTTTGACAGTATGTTCCCCATTGGTGAGCCGGTTGGCTACCCATCTGGTAATGTAGGTGTCAATTCCAAGTTCGGAGAGTTTCTCTTTAATACGTGAGTGGTGTGTTGTGTCAAATGCATTAGTCAGGTCAAGCTAGGTGGTATGCACCATCTTTCCCTCATCAAGGGTTTTGGTGACTTTCTCAAAGTAGTCAACCATGTTTAACAGGCATGATCTCCCTTTAACAAATCCGAAATTGGCTGGATCCAGAATATGGAGATTACCTATTTCCTTGTTAATAAAGTCCATAATGATTCTTTCCATGGCTTTGCAGATGAGGCTAGTCAAGTAATTCCCAGGGTCGGCTGACAGTTCCCCTTTGTGCAGAGGGATTACTTTTGCTGTCCTCCATTCTGCTGGAACATAGCCAGTTCTTGGGCTGTGGTTAAACAGGGGTCCAAGTGGGTCTCCTAGGTCATGTTTTAAGTTGTTTAAAAGGCAATCCAGGATGTTATCTGGTCACAATGATCCCATGTTTTTGACCTTGGAGAGCACCAAGATGACGTGCTCTCTTAAGATAATAGGATGAGGAATGGTGGCAGGTAAACTTTGGGGGATAACTGCAGGGGACAGGAGGGTTAAGTTTTCTCCGAATCTGTCATCTAGCAGGTTGGTTATTTCCTGTGGCTGATTATGGGTGGTGACATCCACAACCAGTTCAGCACATAGCTTGATAATTCCTTTTTAGATTTTGGATGTAGTTAATGAATGTCTTGTGATTATCCTTAGCTAGGGAGGCTCTTTTTTGATTCCTAATTACCTTTGGAGGACTTGACAAGATATCTTAATTTGTTTAAGATAGAGAGGGATTTTTTCCTGTGTTGAGCTGGTTCCCGCTTGTTCTTGGGACATTAGTTTCCTTCTCTTATTGTACAGTCTGTTTAGTTTTCTTTTCTTGTTGTACGGTCTTGTTTATACTAGGCTTTACCAGGGTGGCTTGTTTTTTCAACATGACCTGGTTTTAATCTGGCCAGATGCAGCCGATTTTATACAACCATTTAAGTGGTCATACAGGGCATTGGTGTACACCTCTGCATAGGAGTCCTGGTTATCTGCATTTGAGTGGGCTTTGAAAAGTACAGTTGTGTACACTTACCATAAATGTAGATGTTCGAGTGTATTCACTGTTGCAGTCATTACATTCGGGTAATCCTGCTGGTAGGTTGCCCTCAGTCAGCCTGAATTCCAAAGTCCTGGGTCCTGCGTCGGCTGCTGTCGCCCCTTTCCTGACGTCAGGTCATCAGGGGTATAAAAGATGCGGCCGATGCCATTTTCTTTAGTTTTTCTTGCCCCAGATGTCAGGTGCCCCTTAAAAGGGTAGCCAAAATTTATATATACATATATATATATATATATATATATATATATATATATATATATATATATATATATATAAATACATGCACCAATATAAACTTTACCTTCATCTACAAGTAAATACACCACATAGGTTGTATAAATCAGAGAAGAAAGGGAGGTTCCATCAGAAGAAAGGGGGGTGGCGGGTGGGTAACCTGGACTGCAACAGTGAATACACTCGAACATCTACATTTATGGTAAGTGTACACAACTGTATTATGTTCTTCGTGTCTCACTGTTGCAGACATTACATATGGGTAGAGTCCCAAAGCTATGGTTGGGAGGCTGGAGCTTAAACAGCATTAGGAGCGGTTACGAGGCCCTGCAGAACTGCAGTGGCAAAGCCTGCCCTGGATTTAGAGCAGAGTGGCAGATGATAGTGCTTTGTAAAGGTGTGCACTGAACTCTTAAGTAGCAGCCTCTAAAATGTCCTTGGTTGGTACTCCCCTGAGAAAGGCTGAAGTGGTTGCAGCTCTGGTTGAATGTGGCCTAATGCCCTTAGGCACTGGCTTGCCATGGTGTAAATAGCAGAAATGAATGCAGTGGCCTATCCACTTTGAAATAGTCTGCTTTGAGATAGCCTTTCCTTGTGATCCTGCAGCATATGCCACTAGTAAGTGCTCTGTCTTTCTGAAAACTTTGGTTCTGTCCAAGTAGAATCTAAGCTGTGTACATCCAAAAGAATGCAGAATTCTCTCCCCCTTGTTCTGTGGATTTGGATAAAAAGTTGGCAGATGAATAGTTGAAGAGCCACACTGGACACCACCTTAGGCATAAATGTTGGGTTTTATTCTCAGAGAGACCCTGTCTGGATAAAAAATGATAAAAGGTTCCACAGCCATGAGTGCCTGTAGCTCTGAAACTCATCCTGCAGAAGTTATGGCTAGGAGCAGAGCTGCTTTCCAAGATAAAAACTTTATATCAGCAGTAGCAGCTGGCTCAAAAGGAGGCAGGGTGAGTTTTTCCAAGACATAGCTGAGGTCCCATGCAGGCACTGGTGATCTCCTTGGAGGCCTTAAAATTTTGGCTCCTCTGAGGTACTGCTTTAATAAGGGATGAGAAAAGATTGGTGGCTCTGTATTGTAATGAGCTGAAATGGCAGAGGCATGAATTTTAATAGATGAAAAAGATAGGCCTTTGTCCAGCATCTCAGTTAAGTATTGCAAAATCTGAGGAATATTTGGCACAGCTGTATCAGTTCCTTGTGCCTGGTTCCAAGCACAGAATCTCTTCCATTTTCCAGCATAAGATTTTCTAGTACTAGGCCTTCTGGCCTCCAAAATGACATCCATCACAGCTTTACTGAGAGGTGTGTTTTGTATGACTACATAATCTGCCATGCTGCCAGGTTTAAAGTGCTGAGTTGGCTGTGCAGGATCCGATTGTTTTGCTGGGACAGTAGATGAGGTATTTGAGGTAAGGTCCAAGCTGGGCATTGAGACAAGTTCTTTAGGATTGGAAACCAGTACTGGCGGGGCCAGTCTGGGGCAATCAGTATCATTTTTGGCTTCTCCTGTCTGACCTTTAGGAGTACCGTGGGGAGGAGAGGCACTTTGGGAAAGGAATACACTGATAGGTTTTTCCAGCTGAAAGATAGGGTGTCCACTTTCCATGCTTGTCTGTGATAAGTCCTTGTGCAGAATCTTTTTAGTTGGTAGTTGTGAGGGGAGGCAAATAGATCTATGTCCGGGCATCCCCATTTCCCTGTTATCATGCTGAAGACTTGTGGATCCAGCTGCCACTCGTGGGGATCCATGAGGTTTCTGCTTAGTTCGTCTGCCAGAGTATTTTTCCTTCCTGGCAGGAACTGTGCCTGCAGATGCACTTGGTAAGTTAATGCTGTGTCCCACAAAGTCATGGCTAGTCTGCAAAGAGGGTAAGAATGTGTGCCCCCCTGCTTGTTTATATACCACATGACCATGGTGTTGTCTGTCTTTATCAGTAGTTGTCCCGGATGAATTAGGTCCTTGAAGGTTGTCAGGGCATTCTGAACAGCTAGCCTCTCTTTTTGATTGATATGTAGATGCAATTGGGTTGAGGACCATGTGCCCTGAATGCATCTTCCTGCCATGTGGGCCCCCCAGGCATAATCTGATGCATCCGTTGTTAGTGTCTGTCTGGCTGGGGGTAATGTGAATGGCTGTCCCTTGTTTTGGTGACAAGCCTTTGCCCACCATTGAAACTCCTGTTGTAGGCAGGGAATGAGAGTAATCATTGTTTCCAGGCTGTGGCAATGTTGAGTCCAAACACTTTTTAGGTACCATTGAAGTTTCCTCATATGCAGTCTTGCATATGGAATTAGTAGCCTGCAGAATTTTTCTTGCAGATAACTGGGCCTTTGTTGCCAACATTTTGAAATAGGTAGTCAGTTGCCTTTGTTTGTCTGGCTTGAGATAAGCCATCTGGGCAGTTGTATTTAAGCTTGCACCCAGGAATATTATCTCTTGAGAGGGTACTAGTTTTGATTTCTTTTCATTGACTGTGTACCCTAGGCATGTTAGAAGTCTTTTCACAAACACCAGGTGCTGTAGAATAATGTCCTTGTTCTCTGCTTGAATTAGACAGTCGTCCAAGTAAGGATATATTTGTATTCCTCTTTGCCTGCAGAATGCAATTACTGGTGCCAGGCACTTTGTAAAAACCCTGGGCGCAGTAGATAAGTCAAAGGGCAGTGCAGAGAATTGGTAATGCATTGAGCCAGCCTTGAATCTGAGGTATCTTCTGCATAACTGTCGGACTGGGACATGCAGGTATGCCTCTTTTAGGTCTAGAGTCACAAGCCAAGCGTTCTTGCCCAGCATGGGCAGAAGCTGCTGCAAAGTCAGCATCTTGAATTTTGGTATATCCAGGAATGTGTTCAGAATAGATAGGTCCAGTATTGGTCTCCAGGCCTTGTCCTTTCTGGGTACCAAGAACAGTCTTGAGTAAAATCCTTGTCCCTGCTCTTGCTCTGGTACTTGTTGAATGGCCCCCATGTCCATGAGGGATGAGACTTGTTTTTGTGCCTCTGCCCATTGATTTTTTGGCAGATCTGGCCAGCCGTTTGCCTTTGGCAGGGTATGGAAATGGAACTTGTACCCTTGTAACATGATATTTAGAACCCACTTGTCCTAGGTCATAATGTGCCAATTTTGAGAAAAAAGTGCTCATTTCCCCCTAAGGGTGCTGCCAGGAGATAAGTGCTTGGTGCAGGCAGGGGGAAGTCATTGGGACTGTTTCCTGTATGGTTGTGATTTGTCTTCTCCAACTTTGGAAGTAGAAGGACCCCATTGCTTTGACCTGTATGAACCTTGCGCCTGGGATCTGCCTCTAGGGCATCTGGATCTGTTCCTCTGAGGTCTGTCTGACACAGGAAAGGACCAATTCTTTGTAGGCCAGTGTCTACTAAACCTAGGTGGCTGTACTTGTAAAAAAATCTTTGACAGTTTGCGTAGATTTAGCAACACCTCTTCTGCCTTAACACCAGAGTATCATGCTGTAAAGGTGCCTCTAATAATTTAACTTTGACATGATCACGCAGATTTTGTTCCTTTAACCAAGCATGCCTCCTAATTACAGAACCCGTAACTGCGGCCCTGCAGGAGGCCTCCAAAGAATCAAAACCACATTGCAAAGTATGCTTTCTAACTTGTTCAGCTGCATGCAATAAATCCTGCATTTCCTTGTTTTCTGCACATTCAGACTTTAATAACACTTTCTGTTTAAGCAATGCCATGACATGTTGCTGATATTTGAGCATATGAAACTGACAGTTTAAGGCCCTTATAGCCAAGGCAGCAGATGTGTAAACCTTTTTTCCCCATCTATCCACTGCCCTAGAATCTCTGTCAGAGGGGGTAGGGTTTTTTGCAGTGGAAGCCTTAACTCCTTTGAGAGCCTGTGAAATAGTTTCTGGGTCTGCAGCAGGGTTTTTAAAAAGGAATTTGTGAGAGTCAGGAACCCTGTAATATCTGTCAGGCTTAACAGGAGCTGGAGGTACGGAGTCAGGGGTAAGACTAGACTCCGAAAACACATCTACAATGTCTAACACAGGTGGAATGGCTAGTGGCCTGTGTTGAGGTAGTAAAAGGAAATCCATGAGCCTCTTTATAGATTCTGAAAAATCGTGGCTCTCCCAGTGGAAATGCTCCCTTATGGTATGCAAGGTTTCCCCAAAAGAATAGTCCTCTGGAGGAGAAGCTGAAGGTATAGATTCTTCAGCATCAGAATCCTCATGGGGGGAAGAGAATATTCCTGATCAGAAGAGAAATCAGAAGAAATAGAAACCTGATCTGAAGATTTATAGTCAGTCTCTTGCCTAGGCCTCTTATCAGGAGGGGCCTGCACACGTGGCTCTTGAGTTTGTTTCTTTGCTTTAGAAGGTGCTTTAGTCTTTGCCTTTGAAGCTGAGGTTGGTTTAATGTAAAGATGTTTAGGTCTGAATACACCCTCAGAAGCCGGTGCCTGCTCAGTGGCTCCGGACCCATCTGAAGGAATAGTATCCGAGGCTCCAATACCTTGAGTTTCCAGCGGCATGGCCGACTCCATGTGGGAGTCGGTAGTGGCCTGCGACTCTAAAGTAGCGGGCGTCAGGGGCTGTGAAAGCGCCTCACTGAGAACCGGCGACTGGCTTAGGAGAAGCTTCGTCAGTTTTGGGCCTCGGTTGTCTGTCTCTCCTTTTCTTCGCGTTTTTTTGTGAACTCCGGTAGTCGGATGGCTATCCGACGACATTTCTGGATAATTAAACCGGCGTCCAAAATAGTTTAAAGCAAAATCATACCGACGCTTAATAGTGCGTTGGTTAAATCTAGCAAAAATCCGACAACCAGAAACGTTGTGATCAGGGCCTAGGCAAGGAATACAGTTAAGAATGAAAGCCCTTATGAGGTATTTGCTTTCCACAAGAAATACAATTATTTACTTTTTCTGACATTGGTCTGCAGCAATAAAAAAGTTTCCCCAACGGGGTACTTGGCTTTATTGAAGACTTCAGATCTGAAACTCGAACACGAAAATCTCAGGAGTCGGCCGACCGGCACTTGCGAACTACTTCTGCTTCGGGCACCGCGTGGCAAGAAAGACTAAAGAAAATGGCGCCGGCCGCATCTTTTATACCCCTGACGACCTGACGTCAGGGAAGGGGCGACAGCAGCTGATGCAGGACCCAGGACTTTGGAATTCAGGCCGACTGAGGGCAACCTGCCAGCAGGATTACCCAAATGTAATGACTGCAACAGTGAAACACGAAGAACATCTTCTTATACCATCACTTAGTAGGAGGTAATCTGTCTTGGAAAAAGTCTTAACCATTTTTGAGCTTGATGGGGTATCTGGTCTTATAATTACATCAAATGAAACTGATTTATGGTTTGACCTTACTAGGAGGACATCACAGGGGGTAGGGCACCACTTTCCCATGTTAGTGAATACTATGTCCGGGATATTTGGGGCTCTTGTGGGTGTGCTGACTAGTTGTTCCAGAGCATTTGCACTGACAACGTCCAAGAATCTCTGAGCCTGCATGCTTGCGATCATGTAGGTTTCCCAGTCAGTGGTAAGATAATTAATCACCCATACGTAAGGTGGTTGGCTGTATAGCCAGTGACTCCAGTAAGTCCAGGTATGTAGTATGCTCTTCTTGTTTCTTGTGGGAGACCTGTAGCTAGTTATGATGTGGTAGGGGCTTTGCCTATAGTTAATTAGACATGGAGTAGCTCAAGAGAGTCATACTGTTTGACCAGTCTTGAGGTGTACTTATCCTTAATGAAGATGGATACACCTCCTCCTTCTCTGATTCTTTTACTCTCACAGTTTGTGGTAATGTATGGAAAACACTGTAGCCCTGCATGGCCGGGGTGCTTTCCATGCCTTTGAACCATGTCTCTATGACTGCACAGATGTCAGCATTTTCCAAAGTTGGGAATGGTTCCAGGGAGTGCAGTTTCTTGTTTGGACTCCTAGCATTACATAACAGTAACTTCAGTTTATCTAGAGAGGATTTTGTTATGATAGGAGGTTGGTTATTTTGACATTGCCTAAAAGGCACAACAGGGATGGCTAATGCCTTTGCCAGTATCCAAAAGCCTACAGGAGGCAGGTGCAGACCACCTCTGACAAAGCAGCGTGACCTGCGACCATGTCTTCCCAGGCAGACAGATACTGGATCTCCTTGGACTGACACCAGAAGCTAATCAAACTGTTAAAGTCAATCACTTTTTATTTCTATTGTGGCATCATCCTTGGAGAAGGTAGAATGCTGCTTAAGGCTCGGCTCATACCAGCTTGTGACACAATCTGAGAGTTCAGTCATGTCTCTCTTCATATAATCCAGTGAGGTACGTCTCAAATCATTCACCCCACTATGTCATACCGGTACTTCCGCTTGAGTAACTTAAGTGCTTGAGTGACTTGATGGATGCTGGCGCCTGACAGGCAGCTAAATGTAACCCACTCCTTATCCAACCTGGTGAGGGGAACATCCATGCGTCTCACAATGGAGTCACCTATGATCAATACATGAGGTTTTATGGTGTTACACTCCTTATCCAACCTGGTGAGGGGAACATCCATGCGTCTCTCAATGGAGTCACTTATGATCAATACATGAGGTTTTATGGTGTTACGCCTTATGGGCTTACTTGTTGAGACACTAGTGTGTGTATTACTATGTGATGTGGTTGTTTTTTGCATTGTTGTGTGTGTAAAAGGTTTCCTTTCAGGAGGCCTCTGACCTTCTGGTAAGCTGGTAGTGAGTACCCCCACATATGTGGGTTTATCATCATGTCCTTATTTAGTGTGGAAAGTGTGTTTGTGCTGGCAACCTGTTTGGTGTTGAATTTGTCCTTATTTGAGAGTCTTGCCTACAATTTCATAGTGCAACTACATCCCTCACAAAGTATTTGTTTGTTTCAGGAGTAAGTGGCTGTCAGTATAAATGAGACAACTGCTACATTGCCTCAGGGTGTCCATGTCTATCAGGCTGGCCAGAGAGATCATGGAAAACTGCCCATCCATGACAGCAGGCTCTTACTCTATGATTTATTAGGGAAGGGAATGGGTTAATTTGACAGGACTGTGCTGGCAGCACCAAGACTACTAGAGGGACTTGTACTTTGTGTAGGTTAAGGTTGATCAATTAGGCAACATTGCTCAGTGCGCAACTGAGTTGCTCCTAGAGTACCAGAAAAGCTTTTAAGGATTTCACTGACAGCTGTTTAGGGAAAACTGAGCTTCTAGGCTTTTGTGTCTATACAAGGGCACTGATAAACACCACTGTGTGAAGAGCAGTGCCATGCAAACGCGAGGCTTAAACACAAGGAAAGAGAAACAAGTTTTAAGCTAACTACCTATCAGGAAAGTACACAAAAAGCCTTTCACCAGCAATCCCCAACTCCGACAGGTTAGATCAGCACACTTCTGTCACAAGGGTGCAGAAAACACCTTCTTAATGAAGAATAGCTGGTTTGCAGCCCAAGTGTAACAAGACCACACAAACTCCCTACAATTAACAGATACAATACAATTAACTACTTAAAGCAGCAGCAGACAATACAGTTTTTTTTTAAACTGCTAAAGTACAGTCACAGTATATAAGAGAAGTGCAAAAAGATACATATAAACCTTTTTGTGGGTTTCCCAGCTCAGACAGACCAGGCAAACACCTACTGCCAATACATGAATAATCCCAGTTCACCTAATGTAAAAGCACAGTAAAGGAGTGCCCAGAGTGAAATAATACCTACAAACTTAAAAGATACAAAATACTACCACAAACAAAGATACAGATACAGCAGTGTACTTTAACAGCTTATAAAAGTGATTATTCATTAAAAGTCTTTGTTTTGTATAAATGATCCTAGGGAGACAATTGTACAGAATTTATAAAGGCACTAAAAACAAGATAAGCTGATTAATAAGCCCTCCAGCCAATAACTACATACAGAAATCTTAAGTGTTTCCCCAACCTAAATAGACCAGACTACCTCTCAGTGCACTAGATGGAAAATCCACTGACCTCGAAGTAAAAACAAGTGCTTGCTAGAGTGTAAAAATACATTACTTTATCCAACAGCTAGCTAGATAATGAATTCAGAGCAAGTAAATCAGAAGAACAGACAATGAGAGGCAAAAATGCACTTTTTCAATACAAGCGAAATTAAAGGGAAATAAATAATTCAAGCTATCAACAGCAGTGTAGAAAGGAAGGAGCTTATTAACCTCAATTTACAGTAGGGGTGGGCAGCTTAAAATCACCAGATTTAAAAACGAGATCAAAGAAAGGGAGGGTAGGTGGGAAAAACTAACAGAGAATCACCAGCAATGCTTTAGCTTATGCAGGCTTGAAATCTTTTCAGAAAAAGACAAAGGTCCAGAAATTTACTGTATACTGAAGCATCACTCAAACAGTTTAACCAATGAAAAACATGTGAAATGTGCAGACTAGCTATTTTAAGTGCCTGTCTCTCACACAGAACAAAACACCAGGCCAAACAGACTTCTTAAAACAGAAAGCAAAACGGAGCAGGTAAAACAGAAAAAAAGTTAAGTCTTACCATACACATTCCATCTGTGTTGTTGATCTTCTTTCATTCATCACTGATGGGTTCAGTTCCTAGCCCTCGGAACCTAGTCGGCCTAATACCAAGCTCACGGCAGCCAAAAACTCTCGAGCTAAACTTGTACCCACAATGCCCTTCTCCCTGTTACCTCAGATCGAGTTTACCCATGTTGTATATGCAAAATCAGAGGCCATTTCTGCGCAAATGCCCTAAGACACCACTTGGACCCAAAGTATCCCCCCAGGAGCCTTTAGCGGGGGAAGGAGGGTGGTGAGTGATGAATGAAAGAAAATCAACAACACAGATGGAACGTTATGGTAAGACATACCTTCTTTATCTGATGTTGATAATCTTCTTTCCATTCATCACTAATGGGACAAAATCTCCAGCTACCTTGTGATCCTTAGGCAGCCTTTATGGAAGAACGTTCCTGAGTACCATTGAGCCGAAGGCAGCTTTCCCTCTGGAGACCACATCCAATTTGCAATGCTTGATAAACGTGCAGGGTTTAGCCCAAGTGGCTGCTGCACACATATCATCCATAGAAGCCCTGGAATGGAAGGCTATGGATGTTGCCACAGATCTAGTAGAATGGGCTTTAATATTTTGTGGTATAGGTTGTTCTGCAACTGAATAAGTGAAATGTATGCAGTCCTTTAACCATTTTGATAAAGTGAGCTTGGAGACAGAATTTCCCATTCTAGGCCCAGAAAAGGAAATGAAAAGTTAGTCAGTTTTATGTATTATGTTGGTCCTGTCTAAATAAAATCTCAATCGGCTGTGTACATGCAAGGAATGTAGGCAGTATTGTTCTTTATTAGAACATTTTGGGAAGAATACTGATAAATCAATAGACTGATTGATGGAAAAGTCAGAAACAACTTTGGGGTGAAAAGATGGGTTCACCCGGAGTGATACTCTGTCCTTGTGGAAGATTAGATAGGATCTTTTGGTGCACAATGCCTGAAGCTCAGAAATCTGTCTGGCTGACGTGATGGCTACCAAGAAAAGGGATTTCCATGAGAAGAATTTAAGGTCACATTTCACTGTGGTCTCAAAGGGAGGTTGAGTCAAAGACTAGAGAACTAACGTGAGGTGCCATGGCTCTATAGGCTGTCTGATTGGAGGCCTAATGTGAGAAACTCCTTTGAGAAAAGTTTTACATAAACCCAGTGATATGACAGGAGTACCATCCAACCCATTATGACAATTTGAAACAGCCACCAGATGTATTCATACAGTTGAGGCTGCCGTTCCATCTTCAAAAAACTTAGACAGGTATTGTAAAACCACTGTGGCTGGAGCCAAATACGGATCTAGCATCTTTTCCTTTGACCAAACAGAGAACCTTTTCCATTTGTCCTGATATAGTCTTCTGGTGGATGGTTTATGAGAGGCCAGAATAATGCCATGAACAGGTGAGGTGAGATCATCCTGCCTGGCAACTAACGGAAGTGGAGAAACCAAGCTGTCAGCTTGAAACTGGGCAGATCCGGGTGACTCAACCCTTGGGGGTGAGAGATCTGGTCTGGAAGAGGGTCCAGAATCCACGGTCGACATAACAGATGAGGCCAAAGGAAGGGGAACCAAACCTGTCGAGGCCAAAAGGGGGCTATGAGGATCACTCTGCATTTCAACCGAATAGCTTTCTTTATGAATTGTGGAATCAGAGGGATAGGGCGATAGGCATATAGAAGTCCCATTGGCCAATCATGAATCACAACGTCCCTCAGGGACTCACCCTTTGGGGGGAATAGGGCAAAATAGCTGCTGCATTTGAGGTTTGATGGGGAGGCGAAGAGGTCGCAGCAAGGCTGGCCCCAACAGCTGAAGATTTCTGCCACTACTTTGGGATTGAGAGACCACTTGTGGGGCAAGAGAATAAATCTGCTCAACTTGTCTGCAATCACGATGGAGCTCCCCGGGATATGCATTGCTATCAGAAAGTGGTTGGAAGCTATAGCCCACTGCCAAATTCTCATGGCCTCTCGACACAGGGGGTAGGACTTGGTTCCTCCTTGCTTGTTGATATACCAAACTACTGACATATTGTCTGACTGAATTGCAATCGTTCCAGAAGGAAGAACTGGTTGGAATGCTTGCAACGCCAACAGCACCACTCTCAGTTCTAGAACGCTGATATGCAGGTTGGCCTCCAATGTGGACCATGCACCTTAGACTGTCATTCCCTGGAAATGGGCCCCCCACCCTATCAGGGAAGCATCCGTGGTCACAATGGCCTTGGGCTGAGGAGACTGCAATGGGTGGCTCCAAAGTTCTGTGTCTGGCCTCATCCACCAAAGAAGGTCCTGCTTGCAAGAATTGGTTATCGGAATCTGAAAACATAGAGAGTGATGGTTCGGGAACCACTGAGAGAGAAGAAGCCATTGAAAAATTTGCATGTGCAGTTTCACAAGAGGCACTATTGGTATAGAAGCTGCCATGAATCCTAGGACCTGAAGAACCTCTCTCGCTGAGACTTTGTTTTCACACAGTATCACTCAGAGCTGAAGCCTCAGTCTCTGGAGTCTGTGAGCTGGGAGCGACCCCAGACAGGATTGGGTGTCGAAGACTGCTTCGATGAATTCTATTTGCTGGACCGGAGTAAGATTGGACTTTTCCCAGTTCACAGTTATCCCCAAAAATTCTGCCAGAGAAAGGGCGTATTGCAGGGCTGTTACCAGAAGATGCTTGGTGGGGGACAGTAAGGAGCCAATCATCCAAATACAGAAACACCCGGAATCCTTGCAGTCTCAAGTGAGCTATAACCACTGCCATGCACTTTGTGAACACTCTGGGGGCTGTAGAGGGACAGAACGGTAGGGCACGAAACTGGTAATGAGTGGCTCCTAGCCGGAATCGAAGTGGACTCCTGGAGTGTTTGTCCATTTTGATGTGGTAATATGCGTCCCGGAAATCTATCGAGCACATCCAATCGCCTTCCCTTATAAAAGGGAGAATGGACTGAACAGTGACCATCTGGAATTTGGTTTGGGCAACAGACTTGTTCAAACTGCTGAGATCCAGAATGGGTCTCCAGTCCCCTGTCTTTTTTTGGCACCAAAAAGAATCTTGAGTAAAATCCGGATCCGCATTGGTCTGGTGGGACTAATTGGATGACTCTTTTTTGATACAGCTTGTTTATTTCTGAAGCTGCTTTTTCCCTTTGACTGGGTGGAATGTCAGGAAGTTTTGTTGGAAGTTTTGGATAAGTGATGAGGAGAATGGTGTAACTTCTGGTTACGATATTCTGCATCCAACTATCGGTGGTAATAGAGTGCCAGGCAGCTTGGTGCAGAGAGAAACGACCCCCAACTGCTTCCAGAGGAAAGCAATCGGGCCACTCTTTAGGAACGCTAGTAAGGCTGCCCAGAGAAAGAATCCCTAGGGCCTTGGTTACATGGACCCCCTCTGCCTCGATAGGGGCATCTTCCAGAATGGTTACCCCTGGGGTTATCATCACCACGCATGGCACAGAAAGGACCATGAATTTTTTTTGCCACAGCTTCCCACTCCTCTGTTTCCTGGAAAAGGAACATTGAGGGTTGGAAAAACATACCTACGGCAGACAGGGTCTTACCGTCCTGCTCACACCTGGCCAGAGTGTCCTTTACCTTGGAGCCAAAAAGGGAAGATGCTTCAATGGGAGCATTCAGAAAGGAAGATGAAGGGTTCCGTGAGGTCACAAATGTGCATCCAAGCATGGCATCTCATAACTATGCCTGAACCCGGAGCTCTAGCTGACCCTTCGGTTGTGTGTGATAGCAACCTCATGGACAAGTTGGAGATTGATTCCAGGGTTGCGAGCTGCGAGGCAACTTTATCTCTTACCTTGTCAGACACCTGTCCTGCGAGTGTTCCAGAGAGTTCAGAGATCAAGTCTCTTTGGAGCCTCATTAAATGTGCCAAGTAGTTCAGGGACCATATAGCAAAGGTCGCTGATGCAAAGACTTGCTTCCCCAATCTGTCCACTGCCCGGGACTCTTTGTTGGGTGGTTGGACAGTAGGACTCTTCAGCTAGATCTTTTTTCGTGGCCGACATCAACACCATAGCATCGACTGGTAAACCTCTGGGCCAATGTGGGTTTTCCTCGGGTGGAGAAAGTATCTTGTCAGGTTACAAGAGTCTTGGAGGGATTCCCTCAACAGAATCAGGGTTCTTCCAAGTGCGCTGCACCACAAGCTGAACTAGTTTGTCTGCGGGCGGGGTCACCCAAGAGGTAGATGGGTGGGCATGGAAAGCCTGCAGAAACACAGACTCCTCAGAAGGATTAGTGGGCTTCCAGTCATCCCTCTGTTTCTGCATTGCAAGGATGTCTCCGAAGGAGACATCATCAGGGGGTGACCGTGGGGACCTTTCACCATCATCGAAATCCATGTCCTCTGTTAGAGACTCCTCAGGCAAGTCTACATGCTTCCTCTTGCATGATCTCTTCCATGACGGCTCCTCAGTGGGGGCTTCTGAGGAGGACTTGGAAGAGTGAGCACCTTGAAACGGGGGGTTCCTGCGGCTTCCCCGCTCGGTGTTCCGGGGAGGTGGCCTGTGGCAGCTGTAGCTCAGGGGGGGGAAACTGGGGGGTCCGATGCTGGGGGAATGCTTCCAGAAGCAAGTGCCCTCTCCATAGCACGTAAAGCAGGTCTGCCCGAAGAGGGATGGGAGCCTGGAACCGAGAAGGACAACCTCGGAACCGGGGTCACACCCCACTCCGTTGAACCCGCTCCCAAGGATGGAACCTCAAGCAGGATCGGTGCAGACAAAGCTCCCGACAACGAGGATGGAACTGAAGGAACATTCGGGACTATGCCATGAACCAAGGTGCCTGCAGCCCAATCACGGGGTTGAAGAAGGACTGGTTCAGCTGGAACGGAGGACCAAAGGGACAGTCCCGGAACCCCATTGAGGTCCACTACAGGTGCCGAGACAGGGTGTTCCAAAAGGGACATAGGAGCAGAAGGCTTTGGAACCAGAATGGTCAAAGGAGGAGAATAGGATGGAGTCCATGGAGAAGACAACCCAAGTCCTGCAGGAGTATGGATCCTGGAAGGAGTGGGTATCCCCCTGGGTGCCAACAGCTGATCCACAAGACGCATCACATCAAGTTCTGAAAGGCTCCTGGTGGATCTAGTGGATACTCCTGATGGTGAATCAGGTCATTCTAGGAATGGACTGTACACTTGCCCTAGAAATGGGTCTATGGATGGAGAGTATCGGGTCCGTAGTGTGGACTCTACCAGCACTGATGTCTCAAGTTTAGAGACAAGAAGCAGTGGGATCAAATCCGTTCTTGTCAGGGACATAAAAGAGTTTGGTGCCGAAGGGGCACTCGGAGCCAATATGAAAGGTTCAATCGTCATTCCAGAGATAGGCATTGAAGGTGCGCCCTGTGCTGAAGGGGCACCTAGTACCGAAGTCGTAGTAGTTGAGGCGAGGTCGATAGTCGGTGCCAGAGACAGTATCCGTGCCGAAGCTGACGCCGACATAGCGACAGTCGTAACTGGAGCAGAAGAGGTCGGTGTCGATGAGGCAGACCTATGCTCCGAAGATAGTTTTGGCACTTTAGATTTCACAGACTTACCCTGGTCACCAGAAGGTGAAGAGGGAACGAATGTGGCCTTTTCTTATCCATAATAGGAGGGGTTGAGACCTCCGTCGCAGAAAGGGCCTCTGAAAAGAGTGACTTAAGTAGGCCCTTCAGTATTAACTTATTCTTGCGCTCATTAAGTGCGCTGACTGAAACTTTGACAAATCACACAGGGAGGTTGCACCGAAAGATGGGGCACCTCCAAACAATAAACACAATCATTGTGAGAGTCACTATTCGGAAGTTTACCCTTACACGAAGTACAATGTTTGAAACCCGATGTATCCTTATTAGGCATCATGAAAATCTAAACACTGCAATCAAGGTTTTAGAAAAGATTGTAAGTTCTGCTATCTCTATGTCTAAGCCTACTTAAATACACATAATATCTATCAAAAACATACAACTAGACAGAAAAGGGAAAGAGAGAAGAAATACCAACAATGGTATTCAAGGAATACCACAAGGGTAGAGAGAGAAGGCCGTATCACCAATGGTACTTAAGAGATTACCAACCGTAGAAGTAGGAGTGAAAAGTCTAAATATAACTGTAAATATGGAGTTATGAATATAAATCACAATCAAGAAGAAAAATGACAATTTTTCACAAGATATCAAAAATTTCCACTTATCTGAGAGCTCGGCTGAAACATGGCTTTACAGCTAAGCGCAAATGAGATCTGAGGTAACAGGGAGAAGGGCATTATGGGTAGAAGCTTAGCTCAAGAGTTTTTGGTTGGCGCGCGCTTGGTATTAGGCTGACTCAGTCCTGAGGGCTCAGAACCAAACCCATCAGTGATGAATGGAAAGATGATTAACAACATCAGATGCAGCTTTATCACTTACCGACAAGAAAATACAGGTTTACTTAATTGCCAGAGGAGCTCCAATAGTGAGAGAAGACAAAAAAAAAAAGACAGATTTGTGCTATTAAGGGGCCACTGGCAAGGGATAAGGATTATGCTGGCATGTATTTACATTCCACTTAAAACTGCTATTATACAGCTTTAAAATTTTTGGGGAGAAATAATCAGCTTTCAGCAGGGAGTATTACTTATAGGTGGGACTAGAATTTGATTTGCAACAGTTAAGATGTATCGGGGGGGAGGCATAGAAGGGAAAATATAACAAGAAGGTAGATTTCTGAAGAATTTTCTAAAAATATTTGCTATGAAAGAAGTGCATTCAGTAGTACGAACTCTGAGATAATTTACATATTATTCCCAAAGGTACAATAACTGAGCTAGACTAGACAAAAATTGTATTTCACATGAACACGTGTATTAAATTGAGAACACTGACACACATCTAATCACTAATTCAGATCATGAGCCTATACTTACAAAGATGAAAATTCAGGGTAATAAAGCAAAGATGAGACACTGGCACTTCTCCACCTTACTGGTTAAAAAAGAGAGTAATTTAAGGAATGGGTACTGGAAATTAATTGGGAGTTATTAGGGAAGGCAGAAAGTACTCCAAAAGTTAGAGATAGTGAGTGTGATAAAATGAAAGTGGAGTTTAAAGATAGGGTAGAAATAAAAGAACAAGAGATCTCATTAAGTAACATTAATTATTTAGAGGGTCTGACAAAGGTTAAAGTAATACAGAATAAGGAGAATCTTGCAAAACAAGAAGAGGTGCAACTGCAGATTGCTAAAGAGAAAGTAAGGGAGTACCTGGATAATATGCATGAGTTTAGAAAGATTGCTGTTAAGCAACTTTTTTGATAACTCCATAGCACAAAATCTTTTGGCACAACAACTTGGACAACAGAAAGTAAAAGGGTTGTTGTCAAACATATGGAATCTGTTACAAGAAAAACATAACCAGAGATACAGTAGAGGTACTAGAAATATTTTTGAAATTTTATGAAAATGTGTATAAAGCAGAGAAGTGGGCAAATCAAGAAAAAGCACTAAAATGGAAATATTTATGGAAGATTTAAACACATCAAAGTTAGAGGTAGTTGAGGCTCAACAATTAACAGTTATGATTGGCGGAGATGAAATAAAATGGTGATGTATAACCAATCTGCAGGAAAATCCCCAGGAATAGATGGTATTCTGGTGGAAGTTTGGAAGCTAGGAGGGAAGAAAGTGATAAAAGCTTGCAAACGTTTTGTTTAACAGTATTTTAAAACTGTGGAGGCACCAACATCCTGGGAAAAAAGCTGTGGTGGCAGTAATACCTAAAAATGGTAAAGATACAGCTTCATATAGGTCCATTTCAATTTTAAACCATAATTACCAAGTGTTTATGTCTATAATGGCTATAAGAATGGTAAAGTGATGTCAAAATTGATAGATATGGATCAATGCAGTTTTGGGGAGGGAAGGCAAATATTTGACAATCTTAACAGAACAATGATGATCCGGGGGGGGAGCAGAATGCAAGAAAATACTGCTATTGAAACGTACATAAATAAATGAATAAATAAAGTTAAGTAAGTAAGTAATTAAATAATGAGGAACTTTTCTGTGTGGAAGATCTAAAATCCCCTAGTGTTCAGTCACCTAATAAAAGCCATACTATGAACATCCCACCTAATAACAGGTGTTAGAAATACTTTCTTTAAAAACTTTCCGAAGTATAAATCCACTAATGAAAGTATGGAAGCACAAGCTAGTTCAAGTCGAATCTTCTTTATTAAAAACACAAAAACAAGTGATCCAAATAGTAGCTGAAAAAACAGAATAAAGTATAGAAATTCACCATTCCGTTTATATACCTGTTTAAAAGCATGTGAGTGGTTTACTAAGGTAGCTGTGTTGTAAAAGACAATTAAGCATGTTTACTTGCTAAATATACCTTCACCCATACACCAGTGTGATATTCGACACAATGCTGCCCTACTTCAAGCTTTGTGATTCCAGGATATGTTAAATTAAACTAAACTAAAAGTTAAACTAAAATTATATATTAATAATTGCTAAAAGATCCTGAAAGCATTTCACTGTAGTATCAAAAAAAGAAAAGGTTAAAATAAGCCTTCAAAACTCCTTAGAAATCTTTTCTAGGAACATTCTGAAACATTTTTAACAGATCACTTTCATCTATTAGAACTTCTTCAGGTTTGTGTGTCAAGTGGGAAAAGCAACTAAAAATTAAAAGTTAAATAATAATATATAACACTAAATTTTGTTGGGCTAAAACAATACATATTATTTAAGAAAATGTATTACAAAAGCAAATCCTAAATAAAAACCTACCAAACACTTAAGAATATATGTATGTACACAAGTCTATTCATCTCAAGTCAATTAAAGAATTTTAAAGTAAAATATACTCAGAAATCTGTATAAAAATATATTGCTGTTGGATCCTGATGTAGAGAAAGCATTCAGAGTAAGCTGGGATTTTATGAATAGGGCAATGGAAGTATTTGCATTTCCTGATACAATACTAAGGTTAATTAGAAGATGGATATGAGGGATCGGAGGTAAAAAAAATCAAAGTAGGAGGGTTACTCTCTGATAAGGTCAGTCTAAACCGAGAAACCAAGAAGGGGGATATCCTCTTTCCCCTTTGTTACTTGCCTTAAATTTAGAACCACTGGCAAAGAAAATAAGGGGCTCAGAAATTCAAGGATACAACTGGTATCAAGACCCCTATTGGTCCATGAAAACAGGACAGATAATTAAAAAACCTCACCAACATCTGCACTTCCTGAGAAGGCTCAAAAGAGCAAAGCTTCCACTGAATGTTATATCCACTTCCCATAACGGAGCTACTGAAAGCATTCTCACCTGCAACTTTACTGTGCTGTACAAAAACAGCACTATGGCAGAGAGGAAGAAGCTTCAAAGAGTGGTGAGGATTGCAGAGAAGATAATGGGCACAAATCTTCCAACCATGCAATACCGTTTTACAAAAAGCAGCATAAAGAGGGCATACAAAATACTTAAAGACATATCACATCCAGCATTTGGCTGGTTTACAAGACTTTCATCTGGCAAGAGGTACCACAGCATCCACTGTAGGACCTCCAGGCTCTTGAACAGCTTCTATCCAACAGTAAAAAGGCTCAAATTCTGACATCAATTTGAACATCTCCTACCTCCAAACATGATCTCACTAGTAATATTTTACTGAAAGTGATACATTATTCAATTCGCAATAGTTAAACTATTCTACAGAAGTGCGATATCTTTCTCTAAAAAGTGCAATTGCAATCATTCCTCACGTGCAACATTAACAAACTGCCTTTTTGCCTCTTTTTCTGTGCACGGTATTTGTTTATATGTTCAGGTTTACATGTATGGGCAGTTTTACCTGACTAGGAATAGGTTATAAAGAGTATTTTTATGCGCATTAATTAGAATAGTTGTGCAAATGTCATGTCTTATTCTTTCTACACTTAAATTGCCTCTGTACTCTGATGATGAGCTGATAACCGAAATTTCATTTAGGCTGCACTTGTGTTTCCTAAATGACAATAAAGTTTTCTTTGAATCTTTGATATGGCGTTCAAGTTGACTTATTTGCAGATGACATGTACCTGATAAACCAGAAAAGACCACCTCAATGATGTAGAACATTCTGAAACATTTCCTGGTTTTATTTATTTATTTATTTTTGTATATAAAATTATTGAAGTGAAAAAAGGCTATAGCTGTAACTATGTATCTGCACATGAACTGGTTCAGCAACACCCATGTTTATGGGAACATTAGAAAATGAGGTTTTTAGCTGTATGGATCAAAAAGGATTCTGTTATGACAGCTAAGGATATGTGGGAAGAGACTAAAAAAATAATACAAGAACTAAGAAACTGGAAGCTCTTGCCTATGAATATGGGCAGCAAGATATAAGCAGTAAAAATGTTTTCAGTCCCTTTAATTGTATATACAGGTCAGGCATATTTTCATCAACCAGAGGAGTTGTGGATAGTAGTTAAAGTGTTAAAGAATTTTATCTGGGAGTGGAAGAGGGCAAGAGTCAAGTGGGATAAGTTGATCCTCCAAAAAGAACAAGGAGATTTATGATTACCCGATTTGAAGGGATATTTTAGAGATAACAGTTAAGGCTCTTGTACATAACACAAGCAGAAAGCTACAATTCAAAGTGGAAACAGATGATGATGACGCAATGGGTTAATTCAAGAAATAAGGAAAGAGTAGAATTTAAGGAGAATAGCAGTCATACAGAATATTATACAGTACAGAGAAACTAATTGGGACCTAGGGTAGTTTGGATAACCACAATGTCTGGATAATTAAACATACACTGAACCAGATTAAAAACTTGTAAAATCTTGTTTTTTTCCTGCATGCAGGGAATACACTTTTCAACCACTGAGCGATTCCAGTGGACAATAAAGAATATTTTTCACATGTGAGCAGGCTACAAGTTCAAAATACATGCACAAGTGAATACATATAACGTTTACATATTCAGAGTTTATGATTTTTCCTACTTGAAAACTTTGGAAGGGCGCGTTAGGTTAACTGACTCGCTGCTGTATTCATAAAGTAGCAGAAAGCATACTAAGAACTAAGCCAACAGTGGAATAGAGAAAGGCAATTCTGCTGACAGGGATAAATTACAGTTGTGTACACTTACCATAAATGTAGATGTTCGAGTGTATTCACTGTTGCAGTCATTACAATTGGGAATTCCAAAGTCTAGGTCCGGCGTTGGTTGCTGTCGACTCTTCCCTGACGTCAGTGCGCCAGGGGTATAAAACATGCAGCTAACGCCATTTTCTTCAGTTTTTCTTGCCCCAGATGTCAGGTGCTCCCAAAAGGGTAGGCTAAAATATGTCAATAAAACATGCATGCACCAAAGTAAATATTTTGTCTTCATCTACAAGCAAATACACCACATAGGTTGTATAGAATAGAAAAGTACAAATAAGATCCAGCAAAGAAATGGGGGGTGGCGGGTGGGTAACCTGGACTGCAACAGTGAATACACTCGAACATCTACATTTATGGTAAGTGTACACAACTGTACTATGTTCTTCATGTTTCACTGTTGCAGTCATTACAATTGGGTTGAATCCCAATGCTAAGGTTGGGAGGCTGGAGCTACATAGCATTAGGAGCGGCTATTAGGCCCTGCAGAACTGCAGTGGCAAAGCCTGCCCTGGATTTAGAGAAGAGTGGTAAGTGATAGTGCTTTGTGAAGGTGTGCACTGAACTCCAAGTAGCAGCCTCTAAAATATCATTGGCTGGTACTCCCCTGAGGAAGGCTGCTGAAGTGGCTGCTGCTCTGGTTGAATGTGGCCTAATGCCCTTAGGTACTGGCTTACCATGCTGTGAATAGCAGAAATGAATGCAGTGGCCTATCCACTTTGAAATAGTCTGCTTTGAGATGGCCTTTCCTTGTGATCCTGCAGCATATGCCACTATAGTAATTGCTCTGTCTTTCTGAAAGCTTTGGTTCTGTTCAAATAGAAGCGTAGCTGTCTGTGTATGTCCAAAAAAATGCAGAATTCTCTCCCCCTTATTCTGTGGGTTTGGATAAAAGGTAGGCAGATGAATAGTTTGGTTAAGGGCCACACTGGACACTACTTTAGGCATAAATGTCGGGTTTGTCCTCAGAGAAACCTTGTCTGGATAAAAAATGATAAAAGGTTCCACAGCCATGAGTGCCTGTAGCTCTGAGACTTGTCTTACAGAAGTTATTGCTAGGAGCAGAGCTGTTTTCAAAGATAAAAACTTTATATCAGCTGTAGCGGCTGGCTCAAAAGGAGGCAGGGTTAGTTTTTCTAAGACATAATTGAGGTCCCATGCAGGTAGTGGTGATCTCCTTGGAGGCCTTAAATTTTTGGCATCTCTGAGGTACTGCCTTAATAATGGATGAGAAAAGATTGGTGGCTCTGTATTGTGATGAGCCGAAATGGCAGAGGCATGAATTTTTATAGATGAAAAGGATAGGCCTTTATCCAGCATCTCAGTCAAGTATTGCAAAATCTGAGGAATATTTGGTACAGCTGTGTCAATTCCTTGTGCCTGGTTCCAAGCACAGAATCTCTTCCATTTTCCAGCATAGGATTTTCTAGTACTAGGCCTCCTGGCTTCCAAAATGACATCCATCACCCCTTTAGTGAGAGGTGTGTTTTGTATGACTATATTATCCGCCATGCTGCCAGAGTTAAGGTCTTGAGTTGGCTGTGCAGGATCTGATTGTTTTGCTGGGACAGTAGATGAGGCACTTGAGGTAAGGTCCAGGCTGGGCACTGAGACAAGTTCCTTAGGATTGGATACCAGTACTGGCGTGGCCGGTCTGGGGCAATCAGTATAATTTTTGGCTTCTCCTGTCTGACCTTTAGGAGTACCTTGGGGAGGAGAGGCAGAGGAGGAAAGGCATATACTGTTAAGCTTTTCCAGCTGAAAGATAGGGCATCCACTTTCCATGCTTGTCGGTGATAAGTCCTTGTGCAGAATCTCTTTAGTTGGCAGTTGTGAGGTGAGGCAAATATATCTATTTCCGGACATCCCCATTTCCTTGTTATCATGCTGAAGACTTGTGGATCCAATTTTCACTCGTGGGGATCCATGAGGTTTCTGCTTAGTTCATCTGCCAGAGTATTTATCTTTCCTGGCAGGAATTGTGCCTGCAGATGTACTTGGTAAGTCAATGCTGCGTCCCACAAAGTCATGGCCAGTCTGCAAAGGGGGTAAGAATGAGAGCCTCCCTGCTTGTTCATATACCACATGACCGTGGTATTGTCTGTCTTTATCAGTAGTTGCCCCGGATTTAGTAGGTCCTTGAAGGCTGTCAGGGCATTTTGAACAGCTAGCATCTCTTTTTGATTGATATGTAGATGCATTTGGTTTGCGGACCATGTGCCTTGAATACATCTTCCTGCCATGTGGGCTCCCCAGGCATAATCCGATGCGTCCGTTGTTAATGTCTGTGTGGCTGGGGGTAGAGTGAATGGCTGTCCCTTGTTCTGGTGACAGGCTTTCGCCCACCATCGAAATTCCTGTTGCAGGCAGGGAATGAGAGTAACTATTGTTTCCATGCTGTGGCAATGTTGAGTCCAAACACTTTTTAGGTACCATTGAAGTTTCCTCATATGCAGTCTTGCATATGGAATTAGTAGAATGCAGGATGCCATGAAACCCAACGCCTGCAGAATTTTTCTTGCAGATAACTGAGCCTTTGTTGCCAACATTTTGAAATAGGTAGTCAGTTGCCTTTGTTTGTCTGGCGTGAGATAAGCCATCTGGGCAGTTGTATTTAAGCTTGCACCCAGGAATATTATCTCTTGAGAGGGTACTAGTTTTGATTTCTGTTTGTTGACTGTGTACCCTAGGCATGGTAGTAATCTGTTTAGAAACGCCAGATGCTATAGTAAAATGTCTTTGTTCTCTGCTTGAATGAGGCAGTCGTCCAAATAAGGATATATTTGTATTCCTCTTTGTCTGCAGAATGCAATTACTGGTGCCAAGCACTTTGTGAAGACCCTGGGCGCAGTACATAAGCCAGAATTGCAGAGAATTGGTAGTGCATTGAGCCAGCTTTGAATCTGAGGTATCTTCTGCATGTTTGTCTGATTGGGACATGCAGGTATGCCTCTTTTAGATCTAAAGTCACAAGCCAAGCCTTCTTGCTCAACATGGGCAGAAGCTGCTGTAGAGTCAACATTTTGAATTCTGGAATATCCAGATATGTGTTTAGAATAGATAGGTCCAGTATTGGTCTCCAGGCTTTGCCCTTTCTGGGTACCAAGAACAGTCTTGAATAGAATCCTTGTCTCTGCTCTTGCTCTGGTACTTCTTGAATGGCCCTCATGTCCATGAGGGATGAGACTTGTTTTTGTGCCTCTGCCCATTGATGTTTTGGCAGGTCTGGCCAACCGTTTGCCCTTGGCAGGGTATGGAAGTGAAACTTGAAGCCTTGTGACACTATGTTTAAGACCCATTTGTCCTGGGTTATTATGTACCAATTTTGAGAAAAAAGTGCTAGCTTTTCCCCCTAAAGGTGCTGCCAGAAGATAAGTGCTTGGCGCAGGCAGGGGGAAGTCATTGGGACTGTTTCCTGTATGGCTGTGTTTTGTCTTCTCCAGTTTTGAGGGTAGAAGCACCCCATTGTTTAGACGTGTACAAACCTTGGGGCTGGGATCTGCCTCTAGGGCGTCTGTATCTGCCCCTTTGTGGCCTGTCTGACACTGGAAAGGACCAATTCTTTGTAGGCCAGTGTCTGCTAAATCTTGGTGGCTGTACCTGTAAGAAATTCTTGACTGTTTGCATAGATTTAGCTTTGTCCTCCATTTTCTTTAACACCAAACAAAGCATCATGCTGTACTGGAGCATCTAATAATTTTGCCTTAACCTGATCGGGTAGATTTTGTTCCTTTAACCAAGCATGCCTCCTAATGACAGAACTCGTAACTTCGGCCCTGCAGGAGGCCTCCAGAGAATCAAAACCACATTGCAAAGTATGCTTTCCAACTTGTTCAACTGCATGCAATAAATACTGCATTTCTTTATTTTCTGCACATTCAGAATTTATCAACATTTTCTGTTTAAGCAGTGACATAATATATTGCTGATATTTGAGCATATGAAACTGACAATTTAAAGCCCTTACAGCCAAAGTAGCAGAAGTGTAAATCTTTTTTCCCCATCTGTCCAGTGCCCTAGAATCCCTGTCAGAGGGAGTAGAGTTTTTTGCAGTGGAAGCCTTGACCCCTTTGGGACCCTGAGAGATAGTCTCTGGGTCAGCAGCAGGGTTTTTGAAAAGGAATTTATGAGAGTCAGGAACCCTGTAGTACCTGTCCGGCTTAACAGGCGCTGGAGGTAAGGAGTCAGGGGTCAGACTGGACTCTGAAAATACATCATCTACAATGTCTAACACAGGTGGAATAGCTAGGGGCCTGTGTTGTGGTAGTAAAAGGAAGTCTCTGAGCCTTTTCTTAGATTTAGAATAATATTGACTCTCCCAGTGGAAATGCTCCCTCATGGTATGTAAAGTTTCCCCAAAAGAATAATCCTCAGGAGGAGAGGCTGAAGGAATAGATTCTTCAGCATCAGAATTCTCATAGAGAGGAAGATAGTATTCCTGATCAGAAGAGGAATCAGGTGAAATGGAAACCTGATCTGAAGATTCATATTCTGTCTCTTGCCTAGGCCTCTTATCAGGAGGGGGATGGGAACCCTTGATCGAAGTAATAAGGTCTTCGGCCAATTTGACCATCTGTCTTTTAGGCATGGAGGCCTGTCCATGAGGCTGTTGTACTTGTTTCTTTGTCTTTAAAGCTGCTTTAGTCTTTGCCTTAGAAGCTGAAGTCACTTTAACATATAATTGAGTAGGTCTGAAAACACCCTCAGAAGCAGATGCCTGCTCAGCGGCTCCGGACCTATCTGAGGGAATAGTTTCCGAAGGTCCAATACCTTGAGTTTCCAGTGGCCTGGTCGACTCCACGTGGGTGTCGGTAGCGGCCTGCGAGTCTAACGTAGCGGTCGTCAGGGGCTGCGAAGGTGCCTCACTGAGAACTGGCGTACCAGTGACTGGCTTAGAAGAAGCCTTGTCGTCGATTTTGGACCTCGGATGCTTGTCTTTTTCTTTGCGTTTCTTGTGAATTCCGGTAGTCAGATGGCTATCCGATGACATTGTATAGTTGCATCTTCTGCCAAAATAGTGAAATGCAAAATCGTACCGACGCTTAATAGTGCGTTGGTTAAATCTAGCACAAAACCGACGACTAGCAACATCGTGGTCAGGGCCTAGGCAAGGAATACAGTAAGAATGAAAGTCCTTATGAGGTATTTGCTTCCCACAAGAAATACAATTATTAACATTTTCTGACATCGGTCCAGAGCAAGAAAAAAGTTTCCCTAATGGGGTACTTAGCTTTTTAGTGAAGACTTCGGATCTGAAATTTGAACACGAAAATCTCAGGAGTCGGCCGACCGGCACTTGCGAACTGCTTTTGCTTCGAGCATCGCGCGGCAAGAAAGACTGAAGAAAATGGCGTCAGCTGCATCTTTTATACCCCTGGCGCACTGACGTCAGGGAAGAGGCGACAGCAACCGACGCCGGACCTAGACTTTGGAATTCAGGCCGACTGAGGGTAGCTTGCCAGCAGGATAACCTAATTGTAACGACTGCAACAGTGAAACACGAAGAACATCTGCAATTAGAGGTACAGAAAATAGGCAAGAGGGGGCTATTACTGGAAGAAGCTGGTGAAGGAACCAAGGTATTGGGAACAAATAGACAGGGAAAACTAACAGAATGAGAAGAGGCGAAGAAGACATGGAGTGCAGGCTTGAGATTGCTTTCCCTATCAGGAATTGACATCAGAGTACAGAAAGAGAAAGGGATAGGGGAATCCTAAATGAAAGACCTGCACTGGTTGAGTTTTTAATTGAATCTAGAACATGAGCTGCTGTTAAAAAGGGGTAATTAGTATGGTATAAAAAATACTGCATGATAACTATAGGAATCAAGCAGAGGAGGTCAGTGAAGATTGTAAATTGCTTATCTAATCCTTCTTCCAGAAGAAACAATGGAAGAACATTTGTGGGCCTCCCAAATATGCAACAAAATCTAGAAGATTTAGGATTTTTGCCTGGAAGTATTTGCATTGGTATGTCTATACCCTAAGAGACTCCAAAAAAAATGTCCTCGGGTAGATGTTGTACTGGCAAAGAAAAAGGTACCTATGAGCATATGTCCTCAGAGTGTAGCAAGTTAGCAGAATTTAAAAAATTCCCTATAGAGTATTCTGTCAGGAATACTGGGGAAGCAAATGACTGTAACTAAAGAAATTATTTTTTGAGCTGAGATACAGAATCTAAATTGCCTAAACATAGCAAGGCCTTGTTAAGTTTAATTCTGGTGGCTGCCAAAAAAAGCTATTACTATAAAACGGAAATCAAAGTCTAAACCAACTTACCTGAAGTAGCGAATATTATAACAGTAATAAAAGAAGAGGAAGTGGGTCTTTAGAAAAAGAGTAGGAGAAAAGTACAAACAAAAATATGGAAATTGTGGGCACAGCACATGCAGAAAAATATTCTGCAGGAGGAATGAGGTGTAACAGAAGGCAGTAATTGAACAATTTATGTAATGTTGCTTTGATTATATGCTATAGAACGATATATGTGATGCATAATGTTTGTAAATGTGAACTTATTAATATAGATTGATTACTTTTATATAAATGTAAGTTTACCTCTGATACAAGTGATAACTCAATAAAGGTTTTAAAAAACTGAAAGGGTGAAGTTGTTTAACTAGGATTTAACTTCCCAAACAGCAAATTCTGATACTTGCAGTAGCAAAAACATATTTCCGCAGGGCAACTTTGTCTCTTTTTATTGTCGCTTGGGAAGGTGGGCCTCCCACTCTTAACTGCACACACTAACTCCGAGTTCATGGCACCTTAAAGCAGGGGTGCAATACTCAGATAATCTAACTTCACGTTATTCTATTTCCCTGTTTCATATATAGGGTTCCAATGTATGTGGATCACAATTACTCTCCCCAGAGTTTTAACAGATAACCCTCATATTTACCAACAAACAATACAGAATCCCATAAAATAAAAAAAAATATTCCATCACCTACAGTACAGCAAACCACTTTACTGCCAGCACAGGCTACATTAAAACTCATCAATTAGTATCTACTTCAAGGGCTTCACAATTCCTTCCACTCAACCAAAATAAGACCCTGCACATGAATGACTAAAGTGAATAAAATACTGTTACTCAAGAATGGCTCATCCACTGTAACACTGACTTTCTTCTGGTATATGGAATGTCTTAAGGGTACCATCCACAATACTGACTGTGGGTTACAGCATTCTAGACTTCAACTGTATTTATAAAAGCTCCAGAGGCTCTGCAGTTTGCTGCAAGACCAAGCTTCTCTGCTTAAATCTCTGTTAAGCCATCACTTTTTTACTCTGTCACATGGTATTTTACACAATAACAGAAATAGTAATAACAATTTCCACTGTTTCCACTGTTTTACATACATGGGCTGCATTACAGTAACAAAATAATTTACACCAACATTACATACCTTGCTCAATTCCTGCCTTCCCTTATATCTCACACCTCCTCCTACATATTACTCTCCATGTATTGTTCCCACAAATTCCATTTACTTCTATGAAATTTGCTCATTCTCTTCTCTAAATGTTTTGCTTCCGGTTCATTTATCTCCTTCGCAATACCCTTCCTTGATGTTCGGAATAACGTTTGATTCCCATTTTCTACTAACTGCTTTTCTGTCAGGCAATAATATTAAACTTAATAAGACCTTATTATTTCTAGGCAATTCAGATCCTATATTCCAGTCAAAGAATTATGGTCTTCATTACAACCAATTGTTCCAACATTTTAACAATTCTTTATGGAGTACTTTGTCAGAAATTTGCCAACTCATTAAATTCTCTGGTGGAACACACTCCCAGTTCTCTCTCTTCCCAATCAAACTTCCAGTGTTTGCTACCTACTTAAGGAAAAAACCTCTCAAGTCTGATTGAGGTATAAAAATACTTATGCAAATACTTCCACTCAAGAAACCTAAACCTTCTGGACATTGCTTAACACCTGGGAGCCTTACAAACATTGTCCCACTGTTCCTCTGTAAATTGCCTCTCTCTCTTTTCCCAGTCTTCTCTCATCTCTTCTGATTGATTCACAGTTAGCATGCAGTATTTTACATGCTATACTAATTAACCCTTTGGTAATAGCTGCTTCAGTTCTAGACTCAATTAAGAACTCTTCCACAACTGGTCTTTTACTTAGCACTCTTTTATCCCTTTCTCAATCCCTGATATGGAAGGCAGTCACCAACTTACACAGTCCAAACTTGCTATGAACCCCCTCCCATGAGTTATTTGCCCCCAATACTTGGGGTGTATTGTCAATTTCCTCCAATAAACTCCAGACCTCTCCTGCCTTAATTCTTAGAATACTTTCTGATACTTAATAAATCAAATACTCTCTGTATGTTGTTCTTATTTTCCATAAGGACTTGCATCTAATATCCTAGTCTCTGTCTTCACCCCCCCATGTTTCATCAACATCCTTTTCAGTTTTGATTTATAACTTTCTGCTCGAGTCATATGTATGAGCCTTAATTGCACAGCACAAAAGTATATTTTCTAATCAGGTAATCCTAAACCATCTTGCTCTATGGGAAGAAAATACAATTCTGCAAAATTTTACCGTAACAGTAGATGTCTCTCTCTTTAATGTTGCAGTACTCTTCTCCTGCCAAAGAGAGAATACCAAAATGTTTAGATCTTGTATGCACCGTGCATCAAATGTATGCTTCCTGCACAGGACACAGGGCATAAAGGTGATGTACGGATGCAGTTACTCAGAACTGAATTGCTCCAGTAGAGAACATTCTCCATAGGAGAAAAGGAGAATACACACATCTAAGGAGGGAAAATGCAGATGTAAAAAGGGGGACCCACAGACAGGAGGTTGACCAAATTAAAACCCAAAAGAAAAAAGGGTATGGAGGGAGAGACTGAATACTACAACAGTGAAGAAAAGGACATCTACTGTTATGGTAAGATTTTACATAACTATTTCCTAGTACATCATTGTTGCAGTATTCTTAACCTTAGGCAGAGTACGAAAGCTCAAGAAAAGGAGTGGGAGGCGGAAGGCTGGGAGGAGCCCTCAATGAATCCATGCAGAATGGCTCTAGCGAAAACTGTTCTGGCCCTGGAAACCTTATCCAATTTGTAATGCTTGGTAAAGGTATGCACTGAAGACCAAGTAGCAGATTCAAGGATGGAACTGGTAATCCCAAACCATTGAAGAAAGCATCAGAAGAGGCAACAGCCTGAGTAGAATGAGCTCTTACTGAAGTAGGCAGACACTTGCTATGAAAAGAATAACAAAAGGATATGTCCTTAAATATCCAGGAAGATGTGGTTTGCTTAGAAACAGCCAAACCCAATGTTCTGGGATGAAAAGAAGCAAAAAGCTCATCAGACTTACGAATGGCCTTAGATTTCTCCAAATATTACCCGAGCTGTCTGTGCAAATCCAAGATATGCAGGACCTTCTTATTAGCAGACTGAGGAGAAGGGGAAAAAGGAAGGGAATTGTACTGCCTGATTCAAGGACAGCTCATCAACAACCTTGGGCATAAAGAAAGGATTAGTATGAAGTACGTCCCTCTAAAAACAAAAAAAGGGGGAATGGCCATAAGTGTCTGAAGCTCAGAAACCCTTCGAGCAGAATTAAGAGCAAGTAACAAGACAGTCTTCCAGGTAGTGTGTTGCAGACAAGCTGAACCTGCAGGCTCAAAAGGAGCTTGAGCCAATGTTTTCAAAACAAAATGAAGGTCCCAAGCAGAGGAATAGTTTCCTTGGAGGCCTAAGATGTAGAATGCTTTTAAGAAACTTGTTTGAATTCAAAATGAGAAGCCAAAGGAGGATTTAAGGGCAGACAGGCAGAAATAGCTGACAAATGGGCCTTTACAGACAAACAAGACCAAGTAAGACTGGAGCAACTCATGCAAACAGGAGAGAACCAGAGGGTCCCCCACTGCAAAAGGGTCCTGGTTATGCGTATGGCAGACAGAAATATTTTTCCATTTGGACATACAAGACTTTCTGGTTACGGGTTTTCCTGCCACGTGTAAAACCCTGAGCATCTCTTCAGAAAAGAGGTGCCTAAAAGGGAACAAAACCCTATCACTTGCAGTATCAGTTAAAGAGTGGAACAGTGAGGCTGGATGAGTGACCCCTTGTCCTGAGAGAGGAGATCCAACTAGTAAGGTAACTTGTGGTGATTGCCACTGGTCAGATGCATTAAGAGGAAGAACCAGTGCTGTCTTGGCCAAAAGGGAGTCACTAGTAAGATTTTCAGGGAGTCCAATTGGATCTTCTACAGGACTCTTGGAAGTAGAAAACGGGGAGGGAAGACAGAGAAACATCCCCTTCCAAGGAAAAGAAAGGGCATCCATCTTCCATGCCAGATGGCATAGCACTCTGGAACAGAAATAGGGAGCTGCCTATTCAGAGGGGAGACAAAAAGATCTACCAATCCACCAATGGACTATGTCCAGAAACATGTCTGTGTGAAGCATCCATTCATGCGCCTGTGTTTTGGACCTGATCAAGGAGTCTGCCGTTAGACTGTGCTCTGAAGGAATATTCACTGCCTGAAGAGTTAGCTGACAAGAGATAACCAGATCCCAAACCCGAAGAACCAGGCTTCAAATAAGGTAAGACTTTTTCCACCCCCTGCTTGTTGACCTACCACATCAACGTGGTGTTGTCTGTGTAAACCTTCAGGGGGCCTGGAGAGCGCGTGGGGTGAAAAGCCTTAAGGACCAGAATCAGAGCTCTCATCTCTTTGATGTTGATATGGTCTGACTTATTATTTATTATTATTTATTTATTTTACATTTGTTGACCGGGATTGTCCGACTGAGCTGAAGAGCCCTTTTTCAGCAGAGACCCAGGGAGAAAAGCTCCAACATATTAAACAATTTTCATTATGAATTAGCATTAAACAGCAATGTTACAGGATTATTACAAGGCATTAAGTAGCAATACAATGTTATACAGTGTCAATAATCAGGAGTATAGCAAAACTATTTCAAGATGTACAAAAAGAAATATGTCATTAAGATGAATATAGTATTTGGGGTAAGTGGTTACAAAACCCCAGTTTTATCATAATGTAGTTGCATGAAGGCAAGACAATTACAATAGAATGTTTCTCTGAGGCGATTTGTTTAATAGATTTTAGAAGACAGTACAAAGAGTAGTCAAGGAAGATTAGAGAGAGCTAGTCAGAAGAGTGAGTTAAGGGCAGAAAGTAGATTAAGGTATGAGAAGTAGGGGATGTTTAAGGAGGGAGAGTGCAGTGGCAGAACCAGTGACTTTTAAAGTGCTCTTTGGTGGCTGTCTTAAATTGTTTAGGATGTGTAAGGGTCCTGATTTCTAGTGGGAGTCTATTCCAAGCAATAGTGGGGTGATAGCTGTACATGTTGCATCCAACTTTAGACTTGGGTTTGTAGATTTGTAGTAGGTTTTGGTCAGAGCTTCGGAGAGGTCTGGAGGGAGAATAATGAGAGATGAGAGGGGATAGTGCTGGGCAGTGGGAAGGCTGGTATAGGATAGAATGGATGATCTGGAGCTGAGAGAGAAGAAGATGGTGGGGTAATTCAAGCCAGCTTAGGTGACTTCTGATGGGGGGGGGGGCAGAGACCCTGAACTTTCAGGTGACCACAGGAACCCCTTAACCCATGTCTGAAGAGTCAGTAAACAGTTCTTGAGAAGGAACAGGAGGCTGAAAGGGCAGGCCTGGTTTGTGGGTAAGTTGCTGAATCCACAACTTGAATTTCAGCTTGAGACAATGAAGGACAGGCATTCTGAAATCCAGAGAGTAGCAATGCTGAAACCAAAGTAACCTGAGGTACCACTGAAGTTTCCAAATATGCAGTCTGGCAACAGGGTGCATTGGAATAAAAGAGGCCATGAATACTACGACTCGAAGAAACTCCCTGGCTGGGATGGCAGGCAGAGGAAGAACAGATTGAAAGAAAGTTGTTAAAGACAAAATATCTGGAGGCAGTAGAGAAACTAACATTAGCAATGTCTGAATCCTGCATCCCAGATACACATGATCCTGTAAGGGAGTCAGGACACACTTCTGGAAGCCGATAGCGAGTGCCAGACTTTGAAGGAGAAATATGGTAAACTCCAGAGCCTGTAACAGGCACACTGGAGAAGAAGCCTGAAGCAACAGGTTGTCTAGGATAAGGAAAAATATGAATACTTTGAAGCCTGTATTACAAGTGAAGGCATTTTGTGAATATCCTTGGGGCAGTACAGAAGCCAAAGGGCAAATCAGAGAACTGAAAATGAGAGGAAGGAAAAAACGGAAAAACTTCCTGAAAAAAGGGTGAATAGGAATATGAAGGCAAGCATCCTTCAGGTACAAGGACACCATAAAAGCCTGAGGCAGCAACAGAGGAAACAAGGATTGAAGAGAAAAGCATCTGAAAGGAAGGAACCTTGAGAAAAGTGTTGAGTAAAGAGAGATCCAGAATAAGCCTCCAAGAGCCCTCCTTTCGAGGAACCAGGAACATTCTGGAAATAGAATCCCTTTCCTACTTGGGAAGGAGGGACCAGTTGAAGAGCTCCCTGATCCAGCAGAGACCCAAGAACCTCTGAGAAAAGGGGAAGGTGTTCTTAAGGATGTTGGTGAATCCTTGAAAAAGGAGGGAGAGACTTCCACACCACGAAACCTTGATGGATAATGGGCAGTACCCAAGAATCTGAAGTGATGAGCTGCCAATTTGAAAGACAGAGGGACAGAGGAAGCGACAAAGGAACCTAGCCAAGGGTTGGGAGGGGGGCAAAATGTCAGAGAGAGGCAGTTTGTCAGATAAACAAGGCTTCAGGGCCACAGGAGCCTGAATCAACTTGGCAGTATAGAAGGAGGACCTCGTCTACCACCCTTCCTGCCTTTGGTAGCATGACAGGGCTGCCTATGGACAAAAGACGACTTAGTAGGATAGGTCCTCTAGAATTTAGGGATTGTGGGACACAAAAATATGTTTAAGGTCCTGCAAAGCTTTATCTTTTTCCTTGGAGACAAACATATCCACAACATCACCAGTCCTATTATCCAAAGGAACATCCAACAACTTGGCCTTAATATCTTCAAGTAATGACCACAGATAAAGCCAAGAAAAACACCTCATGAGAAACCCAAAGGCAGCAGCTCTGGAAGAGGCATCAGCAGCATCACAGCTGCACTTGATAGAGTGGAAAGCCACCTGACCGGTAGAACCCAAAACAGAACGAACAGAGGACTTTCTTTCAGAATCAGAGAGGTCAGAAATAACCCAATAAGCCTGGGCAATCAAGGCCAGAGCATATCTGGCCATGTGGGCCTGGTACTTAATGGTCCTAAAGGCCAAGGTGGCTGCAGTATAGACCTCCTTTTCCAATCCTCTCCATAACACTGCTATCCTTATCAGAAGTTAGGAGTTTGGTAGAGGGGAAAAACTTAGAAGGCGTGTCAGAGGAGACTGACACCACTGCAGAATAAGGACACAAACAGGAATTGACTATTCTCAGGAATCTTATAGAACCTGTCAGGTTTCTTAGGAGCAAGAGGCTGAGAGTCTGGAGTCTTAGAGGTGGCTATAAAGGTGTCTAACAAAGCAGCCAGCACAGGAAGGACTGCAGACGGTATAGGCATGCCCAAGTGAAGCAGCTCATAATACCTCATCTGGATATCAGACACCTGAGAAGAATCTCACTTAAAATATTACATCATTCTGGCTTCTGTGCCCTCCCCAAAAAACGCTCCTCCAAAGGAGAATCATGGCTAATGGATTCCTCTTCATCAAAACCATAAGCTAAAAGGAGAAGGCATCTGGGAAGAGTAGGACAAAGACCGTTCATCTGACCCTGAATCTTCATCCGGGGAATTAGGTTCCCTAAGTTTTTTGGAAGGAATTGAAGTCCAAGGGGAGGGTAGGCACAGAAACCCCTTGGGGAGGCTTCAGAGTCATTAAGGCATTGAACAGGCCCTCGAGTAAAACTCCTGCCGTTCCCTCTGAGGGTCCTTAGGACATACAGAAGAACGTTTAGTCTTCTGGTTTTTCTTGGCAGGGACATCAGCCCTAACAAACACTGGAGATTCTGACCACTGGCAAGTTTCAATAAGAGTACCTGGACCCTCTCTCCTGCCCAGAATCTGCAGAATCCCTCTACGGCCCTCCAAGAAAATCAACTATGGTTCCCTCTTGACTTCTTCAGCACATACCTGCAAACCACCAGAGGACATGCAAAAGGGAGGATCCATGCTGGCCTACAATGGGGTAATGGTAGAAGAATCCGAAGTCAACAATGGACTTCCTACAGAGCTATCACCCACTTCTAGAGAGATATCTGGTGGAGGCTGGACAGCTAAGGAATCCAGTGGCGGTTTCTTGGCTTTCTTCTTGCTTAATGGTAGAACCTCAGGGTTAATAGATTCTGCCATGCTATCCTGGACTAACTGTGTAAGCCTCTGTTTTTTGTGAAAGATGGGCAAGGAAGACAACCAGCTTCTAAACGTCTTAGCCACAAACGTCTTACAAATACTACAGGAGGTATGGTCATGGGAAGCACCCAAACCAAAAAGACACGGTTTGTGACCATCCTTATGGGGAGTCTGCCTCCCACACTGACATTTTCCCTTTTTGGATGACATGAGCTCTGGGTAACCAAAGGAAAAAATACAGTTGTGTACACTTACCATAAATGTTGTGTACACTTACCATAAAAAAAAAATAAAAATAAAAAATGTAGATGTTAGAGTGTTATTCACTGTTGCAGTCATCACATTTGGGTTATCTGCCTGCAGGTAGCACTCAGCCGGCCTGAATACAAGAGTCTTCGGATTTCTGCATCTGATGCTGTCTCTTCTTCCATGACGTCAGGTCGTCAGGGGTATAAAACATGCAGCCGATGCCATTACATCAGTTTTTCTTGCCCTAGATGTCAGGTGCCCCCACAATAGGAAGCAATTATATGGTATGGTACACCCCCATCAAAAAGCAAATACACCAGGAAAAATAAATATACCAAACAAGAAGGAAAGGTAGAGCCAAGAGAAGTCAGGGGTCTGGAGGGAGGGTAACCAGGACTGCAACAGTGAATGCACTCTAACATCTACATTTATGGTAAATGTACACAACTGTACTATGTTCTTCATGTTTCACTGTTGCAGTCATCACATTTGGGTTGATTCCCAAAGCTAAGAAAGGAAGGAGGAAGTTAAAGAGCATTAGGGCCAGCTATTAAGCCCTGCAAGACTGCAGTGGCAAATTCAGCACTGGATTTAGAAAAGATAAGCATGTGGTAATGCTTGGTGAAGGTATGTACAGAGCTCCAGGTAGCAGCTTCTAGGATGGCCCTGGCAGGGACTCCTCTGAGAAAAGCCGCAGAGGTAGATGCAGCCCTGGTGGAATGTGATCTTATCCCCTGTGGGGTAGGTTTTCCATGGTGCTTGTAGCAGAAATTAATGCAATGAGCTATCCATTTAGAAATGGTTTGCTCTGAAATGGCCTTCCGCTCCGCCCCTGGAGCAAAGCCAACTAGCAGCTGTTCAGATTTTCTGAGAGGCTTAGTCCTGTCCAAGTAAAATCAAAGTTGTCTGTGCACGTCCAGAGAGTGCAGTATTCGTTCACCTTTGTTTTGTGGATTAGGGAAAAAAGTAGGCAAATGAATGGACTGGTTTAGGGCCACACTAGACACCACCTTAGGCATAAAGGAAGGATTAGTCCTGAGGGAAACCCTGTCCGCATGGAAGATAATGAAGGGTTCCACTGCCATGAGGGCCTGTAATTCAGACACTCTTCTTGCTGAAGTGATGGCTAGAAGGAAGGCTGTGTTCCAAAAAAAGGAATTTCAACTCTGCTGTTGCAGCTGGCTCAAAGGGGGGGGGGGGGGTGAGCTTTTCCAATACAAAAGTTAAGGTCCCACGCTGGAGTGGGAGCTCTCCTGGGGGGTCTTAAATTTTTGGCCCCTCTAAGGAATTGTTTTAGCAAGGGGTGAGAGAAGAGGAGTGATCAGTATTATAATGTGCTGAAATGGCAGAGGCATGAATTTTAATTGACGAGAAGGATAGGCCCTTGTGGAGCATTTCTGTTAAGTACTGTAGAATATGAGGTAAGCTGGGCACTGTTGTGCCCATCCCCTGAGCCTGGCTCCAGGAACAGTATTGTTTCCACTTTTCAGCATAGGATTTTCTAGTACTAGGCCTCCTTGCCTCCAGAATGACATCCAGCGCTTGCTTACTGAGGGATGCTAAAGGAGAGGTCAAGAAATTAGCCAGGCTACAAGGTTTAGGGTTTGAAGCTGAGGGTGCAGAATCTGGCCCGCCTGCCGGGACAGCAGGAAGGGTCTGAGGCAGGTGCCATGGTTGCAGCAGTGTCATACTGCGCAAGAGGGGGTACCAGTGCTGGCGTGGCCAGTCTGGTGCAACCAGTATTGTTCTTGGCTTGTCCTGTTTGATCTTTAGTAGAACCTTCGAGAGGAGAGGCAGAGGGGGAAAGGCATAAACCGAGAGACTTTCCCAGGGCATTCACTTTCCAAGCTTGACTGTGGGGAGTTCTTGTGCAGAATTTGTTCAATTGGTAGTTCTGAGGGGAGGCAAACAGGTCTACCTCTGGAGTCCCCCATTTGTTCCTCAAGAGGTTGAATATTTTGGGTTCTAGTTTCCATTCATGTGGGTCCATGAGATTTCTGCTTAAGTCGTCTGCCAGTGAATTTAGTTTGCCTGGCAAGAATTGAGCTTGTAGGTGTACTTGGTAGCTCAAGGCTGTGTTCCACAGAGCCATGTCTAGTCTGCAGAAAAGGTATTAGTGGGTTCCCCCCTGCTTGTTTATGTACCACATAACTGTGGTGTTTTCTGTCTTTACCAACAGTTGTCTTGGAAGTATACCGTCTTTGAAGGCTGTCAGAGCATTCTGTACAGCTAACATTTCTTTTTGATTGCTATGCAGGTGCATCTGTCTCGGGTTCCATTTGCCCTGAATGCACTGCCCTTCCCTGTGAGCCCCCCCATACATAGTCTGATGTGTCTATTAGGGTTTGGGTGGCAGGGGGTAGAGTGAAAGGGAGTCCCTTTTTGTGGTAGCAGGTCTCTGCCCACCAAAGGAACTCTGTCTTCATACAAGGAATGATAGAAATCATTGTTTCCAGCTCCTGAGAATGTTGACACCATAAGCTTTTTAGATACCATTGGAGTTTCCTCATATGCAATCTTGCATATGGAATTAGTAGAATGCAAGAGGCCATGAACCCATGGGCTTGCAGTATTTTCCTTGCAGATAGCTGGGGTTTTGTGCCCAACAGTTTGAAGTAGGTTGTCAAATAAACTTGTTTCTCCGGAGTGAGGAATGCCATCTGGGAAGTTGTGTTCAAGCTTGCTCCCAGGAATACAATCTGTTGGCAGGGTACTAGGTGCGATTTCTTTTTGTTGATGGTGTACCCCAGTGAGGTTAGAAGTTTCTTTACAAATGCCAGGTGTTGTAATAGCAAGTCCTGGCTTTCTGTCTGAATCAGACAATCGTCCAAGTATGGGTAAATTTGAATATTTCTCTGCCTGCAAAATGCAATGGCTGGAGCTAGACACTTTGTGAATACCCTGGGTGCAGTAGATAAGCCAAAGGGAAGTGCAGAGAACTAATAGTGCATGCAGCCTGCCCTGAAGCGTAGGTATTTCCTGCAAAATTCCCTTATTGGGATGAGCAGATAAGCTTCCTTTAAGTCTAGGGTTGCCAACCAGGCATTCTTGGCTAACATAGGAAGAAGCTGTTGAAGAGTTAGCATTTTGAATTTTGGAACTACCAGAAAGGTGTTGAGAATAGAGAGGTCCAGGACAGGACAGCAGGAGCTGTCTTTTCTGGGTACCAGAAAAAGTCTTGAATAAAAACCTTGTCCCCTTTGTTCTGGTGGGACAGGGTGAATAGCCCTGATACTGAGAAGAGAGAGAACCTGCTGTTGGGGCCTCCGCCCATTGATTTGGGGGTAGGTCTGGCCAACCATTTGGGGTTGGTAGTGTGTGGAAGTGGAATCTGTATACTTTGGAGACTATGTTTAAAACCCATTTGTCCTGGGTAATGAGTTCCCAGTTTTTTGCATGCAGGGCGAGCTTTCCTCCTAAGGGAGAAGGTAGTTGAGCAGGGCTTGGAAGGGTTAAGGTTAAGTCATTGTGCCATTTTTCCGTAGGGGGTGGCTTACTACTCCCTGCTTTGGAAGTGGGAGCCCCCCACTGCTTAGGTCTATGTGTAGCCTGAGACTGTAGTCTAGGTGGTCTGCTGATCCTGGGTTTGGACTGAGAAGGCCTGGAAGGGACTGGAAAGGACCAGTTCTTTGAAGGCCAATGCCTACTGAATCTGGGAGGCTGTACTTGTAGGAAATCTTTAACAGTTTGCATAGATTTAGCTTTTTCTTCCATCCTTATGAGGACGACTTCTGCTTTGTTGCCAAAAAGGCAGTCTTGGTTTAAGGGAGCATCCAGTAATTTAGCTTTAACATGATCTGGCAAGTTTTGTTCCTTAAGCCAAGCATGCCTTCTAAGTACAGACCCAGTGACAGCAGCCCTGCAAGATGCTTCTAAAGTGTCAAAACCACACTGCAAAGTATGTTTACCAACTTGTTCAGCAAAATGCATTAAATCTTGCAATTCTTTGTGTTCACCACGGTCAGGAATCAACATAATTTTCTGTTTAAGTAGTCCCATAATATGCTGCTGATACCTTAACATATGAAACTGGCAATTTAAAGCCCTAATGGCCAAAGTAGCAGAAGTGTATACCTTCTTACCCCCATCTGTCCAAGGCTCTAGAATCTCTATCAGAAGGGGTAGGATTTTTGGCAGCAGTAGCCTTAATGCCTTTTGGTCCTTGGGAAATGATCTCTGGATCTGCAGAAGGATTCTTGAAGATGAACTTGTGAGAGTCAGGTACTCTGTAGTACCAGTCAAGTTTTCTGGGAGCTGCAGGTAAAGTGTCTGGGTTAAGGCTAGATTCCAAGAAAGCATCATCTACAATGTCCAGAACAGGAGGGATAGCTAAAGGCCTGTGTTGAGGCAGGAGTAAGAATTCCCCAAATCTCTCTTTGGACTCAGAGTAATCCTGGCATTCCCAGCGGAAATGCTCCCTAAGACTATGCAAAGTTTCACCGAAAGAAAGATCTTCTGGAGGGGAAGCAGAGGGAATGGAATCCTCTGCATCAGAATCCTCATAAGTAGATAAGGGCAAATCCTGGTAATCAGGAGCAGAAATATCAGATTCCTGATCAGAAAAATCAGAAAGAAAATCATTTCTAGGTCTCTTAGAGGGGGAAGGCTGGCTTCCCCTAATTAAGGTAATAAGGTCTTCAGCCATTTTAAGCATTTGTTTTTGAGGCATATGGGCCTGAGCCTGCGGTTTGGTCGTCGGTTTTCTAGGTGTAGTGGGAGTTTTTGGCCTGGATGAAAACAATGGCATCGATTTAATATGAATGTCTGTAGGCCTGAATACAGCCTCAGAATCCAGTGCCTGCACAGCGGCTCCGGACCCATCCAAGGTAAAGACATCCGCAGGTTCCATAGACGAAGAAGCATCTCGCGGCATACTGGACTCCAAATGGGTTTCAGTAGAGGCCTGCGAATCTGAATAGTAGGTATCAGGGGCTGCAAAAGCGCCTCACAGAGTACCGGCAGACTGGCGACTAGCTTAATGGAAGCGTTGTCGGCAGTTTTGGACCTATGCGGTCTCTGTCTTTATCCTTACGTTTTTTCGAAAGAACGGTAGCCGGATGGCTTAACGAAGCCATTTTGGAGTACAGAGATAAAGTACGAAAGAAACTGGCTGCAAAAATAGCCCGAAGACGAATAGTTCGGGCATTGAACAAGGCACAAAACCGACAGCGAGGTACGTCATGGTCTGGGTCTAAACAGGGGATGCAGTATGAATGAAAATCTTTATGAGGTATTTGCTTTCCACAAGTAAGACAATTGTTAACTTTTACTGACATTGGTTAGAGCAAGAAAAAGGATCCCCAACGGGGTACTTATCTTTTTTGAAGACTTCGGGTCTGAAACTCGAAAATGAAAATTTCAGGAGACAGCCGACCGGCAATTGTGAACTGCTTCTGCTTCGGGCACCACACAGCAAGAAAGACAGATGTAATGGTGTTGGCTGCATGTTTTATACCCCTGGCGACCTGACGTCATGGAAGAAGAGACAGCATCTGATGCAGAAATCCGAAGACTCTGGTATTCAGGCCGGCTGAGGGCTACCTGCAGGCAGGTAACCCAAATGCGATGAGTGCAACAGTGAAACGCGAAGAACATCAAGGCCAACAGCAAAAAGAAAAAAGACCCCAACAGGGCATTTATCTGATGGTTAGATATTCAGCACAGCAAAGGTTGTTCAGACCGACAAGTGATGATGGCATTCTAACTGACAAGCAAAGAAGCTCTGGGTGACTGCGTCTGTGCATCACCTTTATGCCCTACATCCTGTGCAGGGAACATACATGCGACGTACAGTGTATACAAGATCTAAATGTTTTGGTATAATGGCCTGTTGTTGGGCTACCCTTGGCAGGATACCCCTAAGGTGAAGAATGTCACAACAGTGATATAGAAGGGCGTTCAGCTTATCCCGCTTAACACTTGCTCTTTTCCCCTCCCAATTAAATTAATTTTGCTATTTATTATCATTCACAACTTCTCTTCTGATTGTTAAAAATATATGTCTCACTTATATACACGACTAAGGGGACTAAAATATTTTCACTGGTTACATCTTACTATCAATGTCCAAAATAATGAGCTGCCAGTTTTTGTACTAGCTTTTGTTTATTTTCTTCCCACATATCCTTAGCTGCCAAAACAAATTCCATTTTAATCCATATGTCCCCATAAGTAGGGGTATTGTTAAACCAATTTGTGTGTGAGAACATAATTTGCAGTTTAGTTTTCTTTTAGCTTATATCCAGAAAAAAATTGAAAAAAAAAAATTCAAAATGTTCCACAACACTCAAACGTCCCCTTCTGGATTTATCAAGTACAACATAATATCAATTGCAAACAAAGATACCACACCAATCATACCTTCAGTTTGCATATTCCAATTTTTTTTGCCAAATAAAAAATAAATAACAGTTGGGAAGTAAAGACAACCAAGCCTGGTTCCTTTGTTCAACCACAGTTAATTGGAAAAGCACCCTCCCAGCTTAAGTCTCATCTCCAACCCTTTTTCTTACTAAATTTATTATTTTGTCAGGGAAAACAAACGCTACCATTGCTCTACTCATAAAATCCCATTGGTGTCTGTTGAATGCATTCTCTGTATCAAGACTCACCAGCAATAGTGGTGCTTTCCTACACTCTGCTTCACTCGGGATCATCACTGTTCTACTAATGTTGACAAATGTTTGCCTCTCCTCCAAACACCACACTAATCCACACACATCAACTCTGGAAACACCTTTGTCACTCTCTTGGCTACTATATACATAAAAACTTCATCATACTTTAAAACTAAAATATTTTTATATGAAGCCAGATCTGAAGGGTCTTTACCACCTTTGGGTAGCAGATCTACCTCAGCTTTCTTTTAAGATGCTGATACACTCCCTCTTTTAAAATCCTTTTAAACAAAACCTTCCAGACCTTTAGCAATTTCTTTCCTATTAATTTCCAAATTTCTATAGGAATACTTTCTGCTCTTGAAGATTTTGCTGTTGCTTGATTATACAACATGTTTTGTTTATCTCATCTTTTCCTGTCTCAGCTACTAACCATTAAACACTGTCTACCTTTGGCATAATCAAGTTTTTCTTGTATACTTTCATTTGTGACTTTTCTTGGTTTCTCCATTCCTCTGCTTTGTACATTTTTTCAAAAAATTTCCAAAATATGCCTACAACCTTAACAAGATCTCTGCTATTGCCCCCCCCCACACACACACACACATAGGCACCCTATGTTTGGCTACAACTCTTAAGACTTTCTGTTTCCTAAACGGCTATACTTAAATTTTAGCAGTCTAAAGGTGCTTTCAAAAATAGTTGCCTGGCAGCAACCATTCCAAGCTCATGCTTATTATCCAAATATTCCCTTATTTTTTATTTAGCACTCTGAAGTTGTTCCTACTTTTGTTCTGTGAGGTTCCCCTTCTGCTGCAATACTTTAACCTTTGCCATCTCTTCTAAATAATTTTAGTTCTTTCTAACATCTGTTTCTTATTTCTACCATATTTTACACTCCATTTTCATTTTATCCCACTCACTGCTTAGCCCTTCTGAAGTAATTTATTTGTTCCCTAATAACTCACAAATACTCTTTCTCCATTCTTTAAATTCCTCTGTTTTTAACAGATAAGTAATAAGGTGCCAGTGCCTAATTTATACATAATTATCTTGCATCTTTATCTTAGTTTTAATAGTGCACTATATGGCATAATTATGTGGAGAGGTCTCAAAGCTGTGAAATACACATGTTCCAGTGAAACTTAACCTGTGTACAATCAAGACCAGTTATTCTATCTTGAGGAAAATATGCAAATTCTCATACCAAACATTCTCGTACACTTGTTAAGAAATCTAACCTGTTTTGTTACATTTCCATTTTAGGTCTCCTTGATATATCCTCACTATTGCAAATCAAGTTCCAATTCCCACCCATAAATAATGTATAATGTAGAAAGAGTATTATTTCTACCAAAACTTTACTAAGCTCTGTAAGAGTAGTTTTGGAATATAAATACATGCCAGTGTACTGTTCCTCACATGCAAATTAACACCTTACTAAAACAAGCCTACCATTTTTGTCCTTTTTCTTCTTCTAATATTACTAGTGCCCCTCTCACAATTAGTATTACTCCTGTTTTTCTTTGTCCCAGACATTCAGCTGAATGTCCACCATGGAATTCTTTCTTTGTCAAATTCACATCTCATTTCTATTTAAATGAGTCTCCTGAACACTGCAACTTGCACCCTACACTTCTTAATATAATGCAATTCTTCTGCTTTTTGTCTGTACCTACAAGGCCATTTACATTCCACGTTAATATTGATAAGCAGACATTCTAATAAAAGATTATTACTTCCACATATTATATATCACATTTCTTTTGAATACATGCTAACAACTTACAAAGTAAATGCATATACTAATGTCTGGCAGCCTGGCATTTTACTCAGTTGCTTCTCCTCATCTCTGAACTCATGTCATGCTTTCCCAGAATTTTTGAAACAATATAAACACAAGTAAAACAATACAAATACAATAAATTCATGTTTAAACCCCTCAAACATTTTAACTTACAGCAAACACATGACACTATATACACTTTGCTAAAGGAAAGCTCACCTTATGCAGAGAAGTTGCCCCAAACTGACATAAGTATCCACACGTTACCTATTCTAAAATTAGGGTTAACCATGCTGAAGTGCGTGTTAGAGCATATGCTTCAACTTGCATAGTTTGCCGTCTGCTATCTTATATCTATTCCCCTTCCAGACATGAAAAAAACAACTTGCATGTTATCAGTAAATTTTAACTTTTAGCCTCAACAAAAAGTGCACTAGCTACCCTTAAATAAATAAATGTGTACTGTTATATTTAATTCATTAAAGTACTACAGCTGATGGAAAGGCAACTACTTGTATAACCTTACTTCTCACAATTTAAATTTTTTTCACTTAACTGTTTGCAAATTTCCCTTTAAGAGATCATTTCACTCTGAGCCCACTGTTCAGACCTTTCATGATTAACTGCTTGCACCTAAGGTCTCACAGTCTCCAACTAAAACATTTACTAATGGGGAAAACATCAGTTAATAACTCTGCCAACACAAGAATGAACCTGTGTAGATTTCATTTAAAATATACTGATCAGACCTTATGATTAATTACTTAATCCTGTTACCATCGTGTCTTTAGCTAAATAAACAGGTGCTAATGGAAAATAGCAAATAACTGCAAATGCAAGAAATAGCTACCATTTGTTACGGTTTCATTATTTTACCTTGCTTTTCATTAGTATCTTCTTAAAACCAACCCATATACAGCTTAAACTAAGGACATTAATCTAGACATCCATATCTATAAAAATGGGAAATTGTTCTGTTAATTCTATATATACACAATTACCACAATTTTACTTCCCAAAGCAGCCCAAAATCACAACATTATATTAATTTTAACTTGCTTCCTTCCAGCCTTTCCTATCTTTACAAAGTAAAACATGACTGTATTGCAATTATGTAGAGTACTTTCTTTCTTTAATATCTTTAGCAAATACAGCAGTCTCTGATAAAACTACTCCACCTGAAATACAACACACATCTGACTGCATACTACAGAAAGTTGGTTTACAATATATCATGGAATGCATACTTATTTTTACTTACAGTCACTTAATGACAAAGTGGGGTTTATGCTTCACTGGTCTCAGGTTCAAGCCAAGCTACTCCTGATTCTGCTAGTCAGCTCCTCTTTTTCTATCACTCAAGCATTTTCCTTTGGGAAAACAAATGGATTCACTGGAAGTATCTCTCTACTGGCTTTATTACTGTCTGAAGAATGAAATGTACAGTCCCCTTCAACTTGGCTCACTCTGTATTGCTTATACTTTTTTTTTTATTTTAATTTTTTTCCTAGCCTGTTCTCCATCTAAAATGTCTGATTCTCTATGAAAAATATTCTGAAGACAGTTGGATACAGCAACTTGAATCTCACTCCTGCATGTAGGCACCTCCATATTGCTAAGATAAACCTGCTTCTCTTCTGTCTAGTATACAAAAAATAAGCATTTTCCACAAATATTCTAGTCTCCCCAATTTTTAATACTTTTTTCTTCAGTCATTTCTGTTGGTATGATTGTGTCTTTACTAAGATAGATCTCAGTTGCTTTCTCATGGCCAGAATTGGAGCATACAGACAATGTTCCCTCTCAAATGACAAATCCTGCCATGGAAGATCAGTCCAGTTTCTTACTTGTTCTTCCATAAAATGAATGTAATCAATCCTTTCCAATTTTGATGGTATAACAGAAAATCTCAGGTTTTCTCCGTGTGCTCTGTATTATAGCTCTAATATTTTTGAAACAGCTCTTATTGAGAAGCCTCAAGCTCAGCCAGTCTTTCCACTACCTGGTCTCTGCGTTCTGCAGTTTTATCAGCTTATCTGGACAGCTACTTTCATGTCTGAGCATATAGATTCCTCCAGTGTTTCACTTACTTTAAACATCACTAAGTGTGTTTTATTTTTTTCTAAATTACTGAATGACATTTCCTTTATGAAAGCTGAAACTTGTACTGCTTTTTTTGCTGAACAGCTGCCTCTTCCAAGTCAGAGATGTTTTTTCTTTTCTCCAAAATTCTGCTTTACTGGCATCCATGCAGTGTAATTACTAGCCAGTAACTGAATTTTAATCAAATTGATAACTTTTACTGGCTTTAACAATCTGGGAAAGTTCTAAACAGCTTGCTGCTTAGTGTGCAGCCATCTTGGAAGTCCTCATGCTTTTCTACTCTTTATCTAAATTCCAGCCTTAACAAAATGGCATTTATGTACACCTATCCAAAGACATCTATTTAAAACCTTATCCATAGCTGCGTTTTATATCCCATGGTGACATGCAGAAACAATTATACCTAACACAACTGATTACGTATTAATAGGAAATTATACCAGTGCAAAACTATTACATGACCAGTTTTTCATCCACATATTAAATTACACAGTCTTGTCCAAGCTCTCCCTCACATTGAGTCCAATGAGACATAACACTATCCTTGAATGCATCTTCTTCAGCCTAAGCAATACAACAAAAATGATCTCTAGACATTTCCATAAATTACCAAATTCAGACTTCGTAAAAATGAGACACATCAGTCACTCAGTTCGAAAATGCCAAAAATTTTAACCTTACCAGTGAAATCCTGAGTTAAGCTTGTTTATTATTCCACTTCCTCAAAGTATAAATGTAACTAGTGGTATGCCCGGGGCTCAGTATGAGGCCCTTCTTTTCCAGCTTCTACTTCTTCGATCTTCATATTGGGAATCATGACCTTTTGCTAAGTTTGCAGATTACAAACAGGACATGATTGTCAAATCTTCCTCTGATACGCATTCACTACAGCATGGCATAACCCTTGCAAACAAAAAGGACTAAAATTCAATACATTTTAAAAAACAACTCTCTTCCTCAGCATGTAGTGTTGCCATACCCCAATCTAAAATGATAATGTAGTCAGGGATCTTGAAACTTGGTTACATAATTCCCTCTTCTTGGCCACCATGTAGCAACAGCAGTTAGAAAATCCTATTTAACACAACTTGTATCTAAGGCATAGCATCTGGGTTAAAGGAAGCTAGCCCTCTGTATTCAGCTCTATCAATAGAGTACAATGATCCCTTCAGGATGCATCTTTCTAGACACATTAAGCAATGTGAAAGGCCTAGGAGGTTAATGTCCATAACTGTTGGCCTAAAATCAGCTGCCCGTAAAAGCTTGAAGTGCGATCCCTTACTGTGTTTCTTACAGAACCTTATAGGGTGATAAATGACTTGCACTCCATGCCATTAGGAATCCACTAACACCAGAACTAGGGACTGAAACTTTCATCAGCACAAAAACAAAACACAGTAGAGCAAAATCTTATTACTCAACACATTCCTAACCTCTGGTTAACTTGCAGGGGAGGTCTGTTCCAAAGTGACACCCTATCATCCTTAAAATCAAACCTGGATGCCTGAATAGATTCCCATAAATTTACTCAGGGGCAGCCCTGCTATGACTTACTTGGGAGAACGTACAGCATGAGGGTGGGTACTGGCAAAGCATAAATGGCAGTGGCTCATTTGTCTTGTATTGCCCATTCATTATTTCCCTTTAGATGAAGGGATCCATTTTTGTTCCATTTCCTTAAATATCAACCATCCAAACTAGAGCTGTCCTCCCTTCTTTGCTTCAATTCAAAGGTATAATTTACTTTCAACAGTGGAGTCTGCTCATGGATGGGTGAATGATTAACACTGGCTCTAAAATTGCGGGACTAATGCAGTTCGTTTCAGTGGTTATAGCATTCTTGGTGCATTTTATCTTAAGTAGCTGATCTCCCATTGCCCTGCTGCAGCCTAAGCAAGTGGGATTCCCACAATACCAGCGACTTGCTTGTAAGGTTTTTAAGTAGGTGCCATCTCCAGCTACAACATAAATGCACTGTCTGATCAATGCTCACTTCCGTTCACCCATGCTGCAACATCCAACCTCCACTTAGTATCAGTACTGCAGCAGACTACATTAACTCTCTCACCCACAGGTGAGCAGACACTGGCTGCTCACTCCCACGCACCCTGGTTAGCTCCTCCAGCCGACGGACTGTCTAGGTTATAGTTCCATTTTTACATTCTCTGTGAAACAGTCAGACTAACTTGCAGCTCTTAATTTAGTGGCTCCTGTTAGGAAACAGAAGACCAAATCCAAATCTCTACACATGAACACAGCAGAAAACAATCTCTACAGAAATTGACAAACACACTATGGAAATGACAAATGAAAGCAAAAACTGAACACAATTTTCTTGCCTATATTTAGATTTAAGTCATATCAATAAGCTAGGTGCATTTTTAATCAACAAAAGGAGAACCTGTAGATGACTGCTGTTGAAGGAATTTATTTGGGAGGGGAACAGGGAAAGAGTTAAAAGGGAAAAATTGATTCTCCTCACAGAGCAAAGTAGTTCAGGGTTACCTGATTTGAACTGATACTTCTAAGCTATGCAGTGGAGGTTCTTATACGTAACTCAAGAAGAAGGTTATAAATTAAAGTGGAGAGGGATGACGATAAAATGGAGGGGAGGTTCAAGCAAAAGAAAGAGAGCAGGAATTTGGATGCAGGTCCTTAATAAGAACAATCCCCACTATAAAGAATATAATAGTTACAAAGTAGCAGAAAGTATTCTAAGAACTAAGCCAACACAGGAATGTAGAAAGGAGATGATATTAACATGACTGACTAAAAAAGGGTATAGAAAACAGGGAAGAAGTGCTGGAAATTACTAAAGGAACTAGGTTATTGGGATGAAATAACTAGAGAGAGGAAGCTAACAGAGTAGGATGAGAGCAAGCATAAGTTTGGACTGCAGGTTAGAGACTGCCTAACCTACAAGGATTGATAAAATAGTATAGGCAGAGAGAACCGTACAAGGGGAGTATTAAGTGAAAAGTTAACCTGGCAGAGTTTACAGTGGATTCTCGAACAGAAGCTGTTTTAAAATAAAAAAAGATAATTAATAGGGCATATGAAATACTGCAGGATGACAACAGCAATCATTCTGAGGAGGTGAGAAAAGATTGGGAAATGTGAATGGAAAAACAGCTGTATGCCTCCCAAGTATGCAAGAAAGTTCAGAAGGCTTAAGATTTTAGCATGGAAGTGTTTGTACACATTTTTATATCCCAGGCGTACTTCAGAAAAATCCCCCTCTTATAAACTAACAGAAAAATCTTCTTCGGGTATACAGCAAATGCTGAAAGTGTGATGGCAAAGACAGAGGTAATTGGAAATTTTGTTTTGGGGGGGGTTGCAAAGAGAGTTGTCAGATTTAATAAAAATCCTTAAAGAGTACTTTATTGCAAATCTTGGGAGAGCAAGTAGCTATAACTAAAAAAATTATTCTTTTGAAAAGGGTTATATCATCTGAACTGCCAAAACACTAACACCTTTCTAACTTTAATGCTGCTGGCTGTTTATATATAAAAAAACAAAAAAGCAATTAACAGAAAATGGAAATAAAAATCTAAACCAACTGTAATTCTATTAGTGAATGTTGTAAATGAGGCAAAAGAACAGGAGATGGGGATCTTTAGAAAACAGAAGGAACAAATTGTATATAAAAAATTAATACCATTTGTGGGAATAATACATGCAGAATAACATTCAGGGGGAGGGGTGACATATAACAGAAGGCAGAAACTGAACAACTTGTACAATGGTGGAGTGAAAGAAAAAAGTGAAAGAAAATATTTATATATATATACTGCATAACACCAATGGAAAAGTTGTTACAGTTTGTTTATCTTCTTCTTCTTTCGGCTTTTCCCGGTTAGAGGTCGCCACAGCGGATCACCTGTCCGCACATGATAGGCAGTGGAGTTTTACAGTGCTGAGTTGCCAGCCCGGCGCCCAACCTTCCACAGAAGGCACACACACACACACACACACACACACACACACACACACACACACACACACACACACACACACACACACACACACACACTCATAACTAGGGCCAATTTAGAGTGTCCAATCCACCTACTGCATGTCTTTGGGATGTGGGAGGAAACTGGAGCACCCGGAGGAAACCCACGCGACTACAGGGAGGACATGCAGACTCCGCACAGAAGGCACCCCAGCCAAGGATCGAACCGGAGAACCTCTTGCTGTGAGGCAACAATGCTAACCACTGCACCACCGTGGCCGCCCATTACAGTTTGTTTATATTTTATTAATATATGTGTATTCATGATACTATTTAAAATCTGATGATTTAAGATGTCTAAAAAGATCTGAGCCTCTGGAAATCTAGGTATCAGAGAGAGAGAGAGGCAATATGCCCTGCCCCCAAATCAAGAAAGGATATCCCCACTGCAAAACTACTTGCTCTTACTTTATTAATAGGAAGGGCAGTATGGCGAGTCACTCTGTCTCAATGACTAATCGACTAGAAGAAGAAGAGTGCAACAGTGGCAAAAATTTACCCATATGTCCTCATCCAGAAGTTTGGGAAGAAAACATTTCAAAAGGTAACAAATTCCCAGAACCTGTTTTCCTGTTTTCAGAAGCTGACAATCCAGTCAGTCCAACTGTAGCATCATGGGAACCCAGATCCGAGGCATTTATCCTTGGATGCTGACCTCCTGACGGTTACAACCATCATGCTGAATACCATAGCTGCACACTGGTCCTACCCAGGATGGCTGCGACCACAGTAGTCCTGCTGCCAGGCACAGCAAAAGCAGCTAATCTACACACAAAACCTGAATATGACTGTAGCCTTGGAAGGAGGATCCAATTCATGTCTGATAAGCAGCACCGCTACCATGGTGGAACTACCTATAATATCTGCAATTCTCCTCAGACCCTCTGAAAAGGATATTGAGAAAGAAAGCAGGGGTATGGTGAATGCAAAACTATTAAGTGAGGTTTACTGACCACTTCCCAACACATACATATCAGTCTCACAAGGAAATAAGAATCTGGCCCAACAGTACAAAAAAAAAAAAAAAAAGACACCCTTTCCTAGGGTTGAATGATTTATTTACTTGCAATTTGCTAATCAGGTACTAACCCTTTTCAGCCATGACCCAGACACAGAAATAGTAAAAAATAGTACAATATTTGCAGCATATTTACAAGTAAAGAATAGTGTGCAGAGATAATACTGAGTGAGTTCAAGTGTCATACATACAAGCAAAGATTGCATACTTGAAGTATTAAGCATGACACTCAAACTGCAATTATTTGCATTCTTTATAAAATGTACAATGTATACATAACATTGCATACAAGTTTACATATACATTACATACAGTGCTAGAAATTTCCTGAAGTAGATTCAAGTAAGATGCAGTGTGAGTTTTTGCCTATTAATACTCCTGAAGCATTTACCCAGTATCATGAAAATAAGAGTATTTTGCTTCCTGCTGAAAATGTTATTTCAGGTTGGCTATGAATGGCTTCAAGCTTGCTTTAGGATTTTATATTAGGTGGGATGTTGTTCTAAGTATCATGGACTAGTTTAGCAAATGCTCTTCCACCTATAACACTCTTAAAAATGCGGCCTAGCAATGACCATACTTTCTTCACTGGAGTCTCTAGGGAATTAGAAGGGTCTTTACTGGACAATTTTGAATTTAAAGGCAGACAGAATATAAGGTAGATAATTATATTAACTGAAGTACCCAATATAAAGGTTGTCCTGGTTGGTACATTTAAAAAAGGAGACAACACCTATCAAACTCACCCCAACTTCATATTTGGTGTTGTTCCTCAAACAACCCTTCTAGATAATCATTTAAAATCACTGTCTTTGTTGTTAATATGAGATATTTATAAATTAATGTGTCTTCAAGAGAATAAAACTTTTAAAATCCAAAGTTTCCTGCAAAAACTGTCCCATATACTTAAAGAATGCAAATGAGAAGTACCTCATTAATGTACATATTTGAACCAGTGCGCTCTGTATTTAAAGCTCCACTTATTCTTGCTAGGAAAACTAAGTTCAGGGTGCATTTTAGCCAGATTGCCACCAATGCTTCCCATCTCTTCACAATTGCTTTCAAAGAGAATGCATCAGTTAGAACACAATATAAATGCAGTTTCCTAGAGTGGCTTGGTATTTTAACCATTCAGGTCTTGCTGATGTAAACAATCTGCGATGATGCAATAGCAGTAATAAATCACAATCTTGTAAAACAGATCATGATCTGTACAACAGACAGTCAGTAGGACACTCAGCTGCTGTTGATAAAACACAAATCACTAATAAAGTACAGTTGTGTACACTTACCATAAATGTAGATGTTCGAGTGTATTCACTGTTGCAGTCATTACATTTGGGTAATCCTGCTGGCAGGTTACCCTCAGTCGGCCTGAATTCCAAAGTCTTGGGTCCTGCGTCAGCTGCTGTCGGCCCTTCCCTAACGTCAGGTCATCAGGGGTATAAAAAAAGCCGCCAACACCATTTTCTTCAGTTTTTCTTGCCCGAGATGTCAGGTGCCCCCTAAAAGGGTAGCCAAAATTTATATATATAAAAATACATGCACCAATATAAACTTTACCTTCATCTACAAGCAAATACACCACATAGGTTGTATAAAGCAGAGAAGGAAAGATAAGTTCCAGCAGAAAAAAGGGGGATGGCGGGTGAGTAACCTGGATTGCAACAGTGAATACACTCGAACATCTACATTTATGGTAAGTTTACACAACTGTGCTATGTTCTTCGTGTTTCACTGTTGCAGTCATTACATTTGGGTAGAGTCCCAAAGCTATGCTTGGGAGGCTGGAGCTAAACAGCATTAGGAGTGGCTAAGAGGCCCTGCAGAACTGCAGTGGAAAAGCCTGCCCTGGATTTAGAGTAGAGTGGCAGATGATAGTGCTTTGTAAAGGTGTGCACTGAACTCCAAGTAGCAGCCTCTAAAATGTCTTGGTTGGTACTCCCCTGAGAAAGGCTGCTGAAATGGCTGCAGCTCTGGTTGAATGTGGCCTAATAATGCCCTTAGGCACTGGCTTGCCATGGTGAAAATAGCAGAAACGAATGCAGTGGCCTATCCACTTTGAAATAGTCTGCTTTGAGATAGCCTTTCCTTGTGATCCTGCAGCATATGCCACTAGTAATTGCTCTGTTTTCCTGAAAACTTTGGTTCTGTCCAAGTAGAATCTAAGCTGTCTGTGTACGTCCAAAGAATGCAGAATTCTCACCCCCTTGTTCTGTGGATTTGGATAAATAGTTGGCAGATGAATAGTTTGGTTAAGAGCCACACTGGACACCACCTTAGGCATAAATGTTGGGTTTGTCCTCAGAGAAACCCTGTCTGGATAAAACATGATAAAAGGTTCCACAGCCATGAGTGCCTGTAGCTCTGAAACTCGTCTTGCAGAAGTTATTGCTAGGAGCAGAGCGGTTTTCCAAGATAAAAACTTTATATCAGCAGTAGCAGCTGGCTCAAAAGGAGGCAGGGTGAGTTTTTCTAAGACATAGTTGAGGTCCCATGCAGGTGTTGGAGATCTCCTTGGAGGCCTTAAATTTTTGGCTCCTCTGAGGTACTGCTTTAATAAAGGATGAGAAAAGATTAGTGGCTCTGTATTGTAACGAGCCGAAATGGCAGAGGCATGAATTTTAATTGATGAAAAAGATAGGCCTTTGTCCAGCATCTCAGTTAAGTATTGCAAAATCTAAGGGATATTTGGTACAGCTGTATCAGTTCCTTGTGCCTGGTTCCAAGCACAGAATCTCTTCCATTTTCCAGCATAAGATTTTCTAGTACTAGGCCTTCTGGCTTCCAAAATGACATCCATCACAGCTTTACTGAGAAGTGTGTTTTGTATGACTACATTATCCACCATGCTGCCAGGTTTAAAGTCCTGAGTTGGCTGTGCAGGATCTGATTGTTTTGCTGGGACAGTAGATGAGGTATTTGAGGTAAGGTCCAAGCTGGGCATTGAGACAAGTTCCTTAGGATTGGGTACCAGTACTGGCGGGGCCAGTCTGGGGCAATCAGTATCATCTTTGGCTTCTCCTGTCTGACCTTTAGGAGTACCTTGGGGAGGAGGGACAGTGGAGGGAGGGCATATACTGATAGGTTTTTCCAGCTGAAAGATAGGGCCGTCCACTTTCCATGCTCGTCTGTGATAAGTCCTTGTGCAGAATCTTTTTAGTTGGAAGTTGTGAGGGGAGGCAACTAGATCTATGTCTGGGCATCCCCATTTCCTTGTTATCATGCAGAAGACTTGTGGATCCAGCTGCCACTCGTGGGGATCCATGAGATTTCTGCTTAGTTCGTCTGCCAGAGTATTTTCCTTTCCTGGCAGGAATTGTGCCTGCAGATGTACTTGGTAAGTCAATGCTGTGTCCCACAAAGCCATGGCTAGTCCTGCAAAGGGGGTAAGAATGTGTGCCCCCCTGCTTGTTTATATACCACATGACTGTGGTGTTGTCTGTCTTTATCAGTAGTTGTCCCGGATGAAGTAGGTCCTTGAAGGCTGTCAGGGCATTTTGAACAGCTAGCATCTCTTTTTGATTGATATGTAGATGCAGTTGGTTTGCGAACCATGTGCCCTGAATGCATCTTCCTGCCATGTGGGTCTCCCAGGCATAATCTGATGCATCCGTTGTTAGGTTTTGCCTGGCTGGGGGTAATGTGAATGGCTGTCCCTTGTTCAGGTGACAAGCCTTTGCCCACCATCGAAACTCCTGTTGCAGGCAGGGAATGAGAGTAATCATTGTTTCAAGGCTGTGGCAATGTAGAGTCCAAACACTTTTTAGGTACCATTGAAATTTCCTCATATGCAGTCTTGCATATGGAATTAGTAGGATGCAGGATGCCATGAAGTCCAAAGCCTGCGGAATTTTTCTTGCAGATAACTGGGCCTTTGTTGCCATTATTTTGAAATAGGTAGTTAGGTGCCTTTGTTTGTCTGGTGTGAGATAAGCCATCTGGGCAGTTGTATTTAAGCTTGCACCCAGGAATATTATCTCTTGAGAGGGTACTAATGTTGATTTCTTTTTGTTGACTGTGTACCCTAGGCATGTTAGAAGTCTTTTCACAAACGCCAGATGCTGTAGAAGAATGTCCTTGTTCTCTGCTTGAATTAGGCAGTCGTCCAAGTAACGATATATTTGTATTCCTCTTTGTCTGCAGAATGCAATTGCTGGTGCCAGGCACTTTGGTAAAGACCCTGGGAGCAGTAGATAAGCCAAAGGGCAGTGCAGAGAATTGGTAATGCATTGAGCCAGACTTAAATCTGAGGTATCTTCTGCATGATTGCCTGATTGGGACATGAAGGTATGCCTCTTTTAGGTCTAAAGTCACAAGCCAAGCCTTCGTGCCCAGCATGGGCAGAAGCTGCTGCAAGGTCAACATTTTGAATTTTGGTATATCCAGGAATGTGTTTAGGATAGATAGGTCCAGTACTGGTCTCCAGGCTTTGTCCTTTCTGGGTACCAAGAACAGTCTTGAGTAAAATCCTTGTCCCTGCTCTTGTTCTGGTACTTGTTGAATGGCCCCCATGTCCATGAGGGATGAGACTTGTTTTTGTGCCTCTGCCCATTGATTTTTTGGCAGATCTGGCCAACCATTTGTCTTTGGCAGGGTATGAAAGTGGAACGTGTAGCCTTGTTGACACTATGTTTAGAACCTACTTGTCCTGGGTTATAATGTGCCAATTTTGTGAAAAAAGTGCTATTTTCCCCCCTAAGGGTGCTGCCAGGAGATAAGTGCTTGGTGCAGGCAGGGGAAAGTCATTGGGACGGTTTCCTGAAGGTTGTGATTTGTCTTCTCCACGTTTGGAGGTAGAAGCACCCCATGGCTTTGACCTGTATGAACCTTGCGCCTGGGATCTGCCTCTTGGGCATCTGGATCTGTCCCTTTGAGGTCTGTCTGACACAGGAAAGGACCAATTCTTTGTAGACCAGTGTCTACTAAACCTAGGTGGCTGTACTTGTAAAAAATCTTTGACAGTTTGCATAGATTTAGCTTTGTCCTCCATTTTCTTTAACACCTCTTTTGCCTTAACACCAAAGTATCATGCTGTAAAGGTTCATCTAATAATTTAACTTTGACATGATCAGGCAGATTTTGTTCCTTTAGCCAAGCATGCCTCCTAATTACAAAACCCGTAACTGCGGCCCTGCAGGAGTCCTCCAGAGAATCAAAACCACATTGCAAAGTATGCTTTCTAACTTGTTCAGCTGCATGCAATAAATCCTGCATTTCCTTGTTTTCTGCACATTCAGAGTTTAACAACATTTTCTGTTTAAGCAATGTCATGACATGTTGCTGATATTTGAGCATATGAAACTGACAGTTTAAGGCCCTTATAGCCAAGGTAGCAGATGTGTAAACCTTTTTTCCCCATCTATCCAGTGCCCCAGAATCTCTGTCAGAGGGGGTAGGGATTTTTGCAGCAGAAGCCTTAACACCTCTGGGACCCTGTGAAATAGTTTCTGGGTCTGTAGCAGGGTTTTTGACAAGGAATTTATGAGAGTCAGGAACCCTGTAATATCTGCCAGGCTTAACAGGAGCTGGAGGTAAGGAGTCAGACTAGACTCTGAAAACACATCATCTACAATGTCTAACACAGGTGGAATGTCTAGAGGCCTGTGTTGAGGTAATAAAAGGAAGTCCCTGAGCTCTCCCAGTGGAAGTGCTCCCTCAAGGTATGCAAGGTTTCCCCAAAAGAATAGTCTTCAGGAGGAGAAGTTGAAGGAATAGATTCTTCAGCGTCAGAATCCTCATAAGGGGGAAGAGAATATTCCTGATCAGAAGAGGAATCAGAAGAAATAGAAACCTGATCTGAAGATTTATAGTCTGTCTCTTGCCTAGGCCTCTTATCAGGAGGGGGATGGGAACCCCTGATCAGGGTAATCAAGTCTTCGGCCATTTTGAGCATCTGTTTTTTGGGCATGGAGGCCTGTCCACGTGGCTCTTGAGTTTGTTTCTTTATCTTTGAAAGTGCGTTAGTCTTTGCCTTTGAAGTCGGTTTAATGTATAGATGTTTAGGTCTGAAAACACCCTCAGAAGCCGGTGCCTGCTCAGCGGCTCTGGACCCATCTGAAGGAACAGTGTCCGAGGCTCCAATACCTTGAGTTTCCAGCGGCATAGCCGACTCCACGTGGGAGTCGGTAGCGGCCTGCGACTCTAAAGTAGCGGGCGTCAGGGGCTGCGAAAGCGCCTCACTGAGAACCGGCGACTGGTTTAGGAGAAGCTTCATCGTCGGCTTTGGGCCTCGGTTGTCTATCTTTTTCTTTGTGTTTTTTGTGAAATCAGGTAGTCGGATGGCTATCCGACGACATTTCTGGATAATTAAACCTGCGTCCAAAATAGTTTAATGCAAAATCATACCAACGCTTAATAGTGCGTTGGTTGAATCTAGCACAAAACTGACAACTTGAAACGTTATGGTCAGGGCCTAGGCAAGGAATACAGTAAGAATGAAAGTCCTTATGAGGTATTTGCTTTCCACAAGAAATGCAATTATTTACTTTTTCTGACATCGGTCTGGAGCAAGAAAAAAGTTTCCCCAATGGGGTACTTAGCTTTAATGAAGACTTTGGATCTGAAATTCGAACACGAAAATCTCAGGAGTCGGCTGACCAGCACTTGCAAACTGCTTTTGCTTCGGGCACCGCGTGGCAAAAAAGACTGAAGAAAATGGCATTGGCCGCTTCTTTTATACCCCTGACGACCTGACGTCAGGGAAGGGCCGACGCAGGACCCAAGACTTTGGAATTCAGGCCGACTGAGGGCAACCTGCCAGCAGGATTACCCAAATGTAATGACAGCAACAGTGAAACACGAAGAACATCTGAATCCTGGTGTGTGGGTAAACACAGTTAGCTCCTTTCATACTAATTATTCTAACAGATACTGAAGGAATGGTGAGAAAATGACAAGTAGCTGGGAAATGATGCTGCCTGCAAAAAAGGCAAACGGAATTACTCTGCATCATATGCTGATCTTTGGGTTACCAACTAACCCTCTTTATACAGAACACTCCCTATTTCGGCAGTTGTATCCTGTGGGGAAAAAAACATGAAAAATGGCGAATGTCCTGAGATTTTTAGGACAAAAATATTTCCTAATTTTTTTTTTAAATATATGCATGAAATTATTTTAGAAATGAAACACAAATATGCAAAATGGCATAACCTACTCAGACACTACAAATATGCGTTTTTATATTGTAAAATAAAAAGTCCAGTTATTTAAACTGCCTGTTGGTCTGGTTTGCCCTGTAAAATCTCACTTTTCCATTAAAAATGTACTTGGGCATTTTAAAAGAAGGCAACCTGCCAAGATTTAAAAAAGAGAATGGTAGCAAACAAAATCACATTATTCAGGAAAAGGAACAAAAGCTGAAAGCACATCCACCCACCAGATGACATGAGCAGATTTTGGACATGGAACTGTGATGTGACCGCTGCAAATAATGTCATTGATAAACACTGATGTCCAGACACTGCCCAATAGCTTTCATACAGCTGATATGCCAAGGTTTGCTTAGCCAGATAAAACATATACAAAATTAAAATTTAACAGGTCCAAAACATATACTCAGTGATGGGCTGAAACTGATTAACAACTGTCAAGCACATATACACATTCCATCATATTCTCAATTCAGTAGCTTTTAAGACAAATGTCCATTAAAATGCACATATACACATTCCATCATATTCTCAATTCAGTAGCTTTTAAAGACAAATGTCCATTAAAATGACATCATGTCAGATGTATCAGAGCAACATATACATTGATCAAGTAAAGAAGCAGATACCATCACAATTATGAAACCAAGATAAAAGCTGACAGGAACAATTCTCAAAAATGTTGTATTTCTTATGAAGAATGTGTAACACCTGGACGGAGACACAGGACTAGAATTGAAGGAAACAATCAGACACAATGTCCACAGGTAGGAAAGAAGAGAAAAGCTAACATAGAGATCCAGAAAGAACTGTGAAATGTGGTAGAATATACATATAAATAAATTATATAATGAGAAAGAAGCTACTTAATGCTTATAAGAGTTCTCATTCTACCTACCTTAAGAGCACTGAGATTGTCTGATAGAACCCATGTGGCAAGAGTGGCATGTGCCACTGCTGAAAGCAAAAAAGTTACCAGTGGTGTACCACAGGGCTCAGTTTTGTGCCTTCTTCTATTTGTCAAATATTTCTCAGACCTTCAGGCCAACACTTTGAGCCTATAGCTAACTAAGTTTGCAAATGACTATATATTGGGTGTTGTTATTCGATCTTCAACTGGCTCAAAATTGTACCAACACGACTTAGTCCATGAAAACAACTAGTGTACGGAAAATGGTTTCAAATTAAATGTAAAAAAATGTAGCATTGTTCATTTTGGTAAATAAAACAGTTTCACTTAACATATAAGAGATACACCCCTCCAATCAGACACTGTTGTAAGGGATCTAGATACTCTTGTTGATGATTCCTGATCATTTAACAATCATGTCTCCACAGTAGTTCACAAAGCTTTCCATCTGACCCATCTAATTTCCAAAAACATCTCCACTACATCCAAAGGATTCTTAATTCCCTTTTATTCACATCTCATCAGACCCATTACTGAATATAGTGCACCTTTTGGCATGTATTTATCTAAACATATCACAGAAAGTAAGAGCCCTCAGAGATTCATAACTAAAAAGATTACTGGCCTCAAAAATCTTGGTCATCAATGGAAACTGGCAGTCTCTTGTCTATACTCAGTCTCTTATAGACTCATCCGTGGAGATCTACATGTAGTTTTTTCTGCCATGAAGATCCAACCCTACTTGAGTTCCTATACCTTCGCAGAGCTAACAGTTCATCAAATACCCTGTTAAAGGAACTAAACCTGCATCAGCAGATAAATAAGAAACATTGGCACGATAGATTCATATCCCAACATATTCCCTCACAAACTAACTTCCACTACGTCAAGCAGAGTAGAAAGAACTGTTGCCACCTTCAAGGTAAACCTAGATAATTGAATGGGCAACCTCAAATTCTCTCCCAGTCTATCTCGTCTTGCCCTCCTTCAGGCTACAGGGATATTTTGAATAGGGTTTTTTGGATAGGCTTGAAATGGTCTGCAAAATAACTGCCTAATACTTTCCTATGAACCTATAAATCTAAAAGTATAGTTAATGTTGAGTATGCAGCCAATCACTACTATCTTGCCTTTAGAACACTCGGCTGAAGCAATTTAAAATTGGTATAATAATATCAAACTACCATTCTAAATATGTGCAGTCACCACTTCAACTAATGTTTTATGAACTGTGCAATACTCTGTCCTCTATACAGATTTTATACAGTCTTGTCACTTTACCTTTCCTCCCAAAAAGCCACAAATTCAAACAAAAGCACACTAAACCTTTGCTGACCAAGCAGCACTCCCAAACAATCCATCTGTCAAACCATACCAGGTATGCTTACCCACTGCACAGAAATACATGATTCTGTTTCCAATAATGAAGATTAAGAATATCTTAAAAGGAAATTCTGCTTGCTATAAACAGTTTTCCAGTATGTCAGTACTTGCTGGCAAACATGCATCACTTGACTGAGACAATGCAAGCATGCAACCAAAAACAAAACAAAACAAAAGTAACATTCTGTTTACAAATTACTGTATTAGACAGTCAAAAAAACTTATTTATAGCTTTATGTAAAACTAGAAATCTGATGTGATCAATAAAAATCTAAATTCTGGAAACATGCTCCACTCCATGGCACACAAGGATAAATCCCTAACACACGCATCCAGCAACTGATTAGCAACAAGGGCAATTGATAAGCCAGGGTTGAACTGGATGGTTAAGGCATGGTCACCCATAAAGAGTGGAGGGAGGTGATCTGCTCTGCTGGCACCTTCTGGTGAATCAGGCAAATGGTATGTGGCATATAGGTTGAGGAAGTGTACTTGGTCTTGCTAACCATGTTAGCACTGTAGTCTTCACGGAGTTTGTGTGTATGTGCACACATGCATCTGTGAGGGCAAAGCAAACGCTCATTTCATTGAATGTGCACATCAGCAACTAATACTGGGGGTTAAGGCCATTAAAAGGAGAAAAAAAAAACTATTGCTGCCCGGGCAATGGTTTCCCAATAACCATCTCTTACCCTGGTAAGTTAGTTCTCGGCTGGAGCACCTTCGGTGTGGAGTCTGCATGCCCTCCCCGTGGTTGAGTAGCATTCGAAAGACATGCGTGAATGGGCATGCCTTCATTGAAGGTTGGGCGTTGAGCTGGCACCGTAAAAATCTATTCCCAATAAATAGCGGACCGGAGTTCCTCTGTGGTGACCCCTAACTGACAAAAGCCGAAAGAAAAACAACAACAACCCTGGTAAGTTAGAAAATGATGAGGCTTAATCACAGTGGGGAAGGCACAATGATCATCTGGTAAAAATATGCTTAGGTGTCCTAGCAAATTCTCTCCCTCATCTACACTAAGTCAAAGCAAACCCAATAAAACTGCTCTTTAACTGAGGATGAAGACTATGAAGTAACTTCATGCCAGCAAGAGCATGTCTGCTTCCACTTGCTGCAAATCGTCCAAAACAGACTGTAAAACAACTAGCTCTTTCCATCTCTAAGTGACAATCAACAATTCATAGGTGGTGCTGGGGTGAAGAAACACTATTGAATCTAAGTTTTAATATGGATGTCTTCTTGGCTCCTGCCATTCAGACAGCAATCCCTATGTTAGAAATGTCATAGAAGACAAAAACTAACATTCTTTTATATTTCTATCACAATGCATTTGGTCATTGACATGCTATCCGTTATCAGGGATAAAATCCACTTCCGACCCCAACTTCCAAAGCCACGTAAATGGAACAGGACAATCTGAAAGTCAGTTTGTTAAAACTGTCACGTTTAAACTGTACCAGCCAACTGAAATAAAACACACAGAATGAAACCTACTTCATCAGAATTAACAACTGACATCTCAGCAAAGGCACAGTTAGGATTTTTGGAATTGCACAACACTTCCAGAATGTAGCCCCCTTCCCTTCAAAGTATAGCCCTACTCTACCCTAGAGACTGCATGCTTCCAAGCAGTGTATTTTTTCAATACTAACAAGAAACACACACTTACAATTAATAAATAAAATATAAATTAGTCAGTTTGTTATACTGAATAAAAAGTACCTTGAGGCATACAAAGTGTACTCGCAGCTATACAAGACCACCATCTTTGAACATGTTAAAAATCCCTTTTAGAAATTTAGAGCAAATGATTTAATTGTCAAACTCAGTACTAAGCCATTACACAAGGTCTTTTGTGATTCTAACAACTTAATTCTAAAAATGAAATTGTGAAATGCAGTTCTGGTATTAACTCATTTAGCTTAACCTTGTTTATAAGCTACAAAACTGATTTTTTTTTAATCTCGCATATATATATATATATATATATATATATATATATATATATATATATATATATATATACATACATATACATACATATGTGCCAATACAACAGGGAAAAATAAGCAAAACGAGAGTATTTAAGAAACAAACTGAGAAATGACCACAAAAATGTAGCTATCGTGAAATAATTATCCATACAAAGTAGCTATAGTTATCCAAAAGAACAGTAACACCATACGTGCAAATAAACAACCGCCAGATGAAGTCTACAGTAGCAGAAAAATCATTCAAATCATTTGAACAGTGAATCTTCAGCACAGATAAAAAAAAATGCAGTTTTATCTTACTGATAAAGACGACAGACCGAGGTTGAAGCCACTAAAGCAAAAACAAATTAATTAGCTAACAAAGACAAACCCAGAAAAATTACAGCAAGCATAAAAAAACTATAAAATTCTGAAATACATTGAAAGCATCATTGTGAAAACCATAACAACCAAAATAAATGTATGTTAAACCTCAGGCTGAATACTGTATCAGTCCTTTTCCTATTCACATAAAACTACCCCTGAAACACCACAGGCTGGGCTTTGTTCTCTCAAGCAAGGCAGAGGTCAGTGTGTGCTCAACAGCATCGCAGATTCTGCTGATATATACATACAGATATTTTCAGCAAGTTACCAAAAAAAAAAAGTTTCCTAAAAAGCATGCTTTAATTGTATTCATTCAAAAACAGACTGTTTACTTCAAATTTACATTATCATGCTTAGCAGAAGTTTACAGTATCAACAGTGGTTAGCATTGTGTCTGTTAACATTATTAAATATTACCTATTTCTAGGCATGCAATTTCTCAGCATTATTTCTGAAGTAGAGTGGAAAAAAAACAAAACTAGCTGTTAGTATCTGCCATCCATGTTAACAATTTCCACATTCTACAGGAAGTCATACCCTCTTGTGATGATTGCTCATGAAATCCCATATAACAGGTAATTTGTCACTATGACTTAAATCACTGCTTCACATCTTTTAGCAATAAGTACTTTTTCAAACCAGTTGCTATGAAACATGTAAGAGCAGTACCTGGTTGGTTAAATACTAAACACAGATATTTGTGAAATTCCACATTCATATCACTTCAAAATTAATTGCTGAAGGTACATTAGCTGAGAAAATGCTACCAAATACTGCAGTAACATAAAATGTTAAATCATCCATAGAATTTATTAGCATTTCTTATATGTCACACTTGTGTTGAGATCTGATAAGTATGTGTTATGTATTCATCTGAACAGTACCACTACACTTAGTTCTAGGCTATTATCAACCAATTCATTCTTTTGCGAAAATGAAGTCATCCAATTACTCCTTGACTAATCAGAGCTGTTTTGGCTTTTTTCTTTTTTCAAAGGTACTCAACAGCATAAACAGTTCACTTACAATAAATGCAAAGGGGCTAATCAGTACAATTATTGTTTTGCTGCTTCAATTTGCAGTCTTTAAATTTGGGTACTGATTGGACTGAAATTTTTGATATTCTCTTGTTTGAAACTGGTCGCCATGAATGGAGTTAAAAAAACAGCATAGTCTTGCACCTTCCCAAGTACATTACTGCTAAGACTTGCTGTGCAGCACATATCAGCAGTCATGCACTACACACATCTGACATTGTGGGGACTGCTCCTGCTTAGAAAACTGAAGTTGTTTTAACATCACCACATATAAAAATAAGTACTCATATGCCAGAAAATTGAAGACTATGATTGTATAAAAATAAACCTCTTTCTTTCAGTAGATATGTAAATCATGAACTGAAAGACTTGTCATGCAGCTTGTAACTCTAAGTTGTTGCACAGCGAGAAGCTATTTTTATTATTTACAAAATAATCACACCTTGTGTGCTGTAGGACTTTGAGGACCATCATTCGTACACTTATTTGCATTCTCAGCTATTTTCTGTAGCAGTATGACTTGTTACGCATCCTGACAACTTATTTTTATTTATCCTCTGTTGACTGTATTAGTCTCAATAGGCTAGTAGCCTCTTTTCCAGGGAGACCCAAGGTAGTGCTTGTACTACTAGGAGAAACTTTGTCCGGGCATCGGCAAACTTCCACTACTCTTTTTGTTAGGTACCATGGGATCTTTTACATTCAGCTAAGCTACCATCAACTAAGGCAGATGAGGCTGCTTGCTCTCGGTCATGCATATACATATACAAGTATGAATACATCTCCTGATGTTTCACCGCACCATTCATACTCCTATGGCAAAAGGTAGTCACAGGAGGCAGCCTTGACAGCTGCTCTTTTTAAACCACTTAAACTTTATTATCACAGATAAAACATTGTACAACACACATCATTACCTCATAATGACAAAACAGTAAGAAGCGAGAACAATGAAGAACTGTACAACTCAAATACATTAAAAGAGTAAGAGTGGGAGAACATGTCCCAAAAAAAAAAAATACAATATACGCTGGTTCCATGTCATGCCTCAGGTCTGTTGATTTATATTGCCAGCTTTAAAATGTATACCACAATTCAGGAGTCTGACAGACCCTAACCTTAAAATATCTCTAGTCTTTAGGCAAATAAGCTGTGCATAATCATCACAGTTGTAATCCAAAACAAATTATTAGTCTTAAAATTACTATTCTACAATGTGTATACAATGTATTTTGTGATGCGAGCAATGCCCATATTTACTTGTTGACCATATGATCTAGTTGTGCACGCATACATTAATTTTGGCATTCTATCATATGTAAAGCTTGCAAAAGAAAACCATCTTTAGTCTGGAATGAAGCTGAAACTCTAGGACTATTCATCTTTTATTATAATATCTCTTGAACAGCACTTCATCCGGGGCATAACTCTACATATCAAGTGTATAGATTATTCAGCAATATTGATAAAAATGTACGATTTGCACTGTTAAATATTAGGGAAATTAGAGTGTACAGCAGCAGATACTTAGTTAAACCTCCATTTTCTATAGAATCCCACACCAAATACAAGGAATATGTATGTGTACTAAAGTAGATTTTACCATTAATTAACAAAAATGATGATGCAGACTAATATCTTCCTATCCTCTCTTTCCTGGCTTATCCTGGTTTTCATTCCCAACAATATCACATCTATAGTACTTTATTCAAAGATTCTCACTATAAATCCAACACCTTACATCTAAATAGTCCTATAATCTCTATTCTAAGCAATCACTTGGGAGACATTACATTTGATTCTCCAATGTTTTCATTTTCCACCATACCAACTAACCATCCTAGTCCAAATACTTCAGCCATGCTTCCCAGTTTCTTACAAATCTTGGCCTTCTCTCCTTTTCCAGTTAAGCTCATCTGCCAAAACCCAAACCAGCTTCCACACCACTCTCTCACTTCCACAGGGTCTTTCATCTTCCACATCCTACTAATAGCTTTATTTATCATTAATAATACAGTCCAGGGTCTCCCAAGAATTTCATCTGGCCAAACCAAGAAAACAAAAAAAAAAAAGTTTTTTATACCAATATCCCCCTTTTAAAAATTCTATTCATGAAGACTTGTACTTCTCTCCTCTTAAACTTTGCTAAAGCCTCACTTTCCAAAAACATATACTCATGAACCTATTTGATCCCTATTACATCTCTAGCATACTCCTTCTACCCCTGGGTACATTTTAGCTGTTCTTCTAGTATAAAATACCAGTATATACAATTCTGTACAAACATTTTAAACACTCTAATCTTTGTTGCACACCTTGCGATCCAGGCAGTCTCAGCAGACTCCCTTTCCATTATTACTTTTCCCACTTCTCTCCAATGCTTCCTTCATTCTCCTCAATGCATCCTTTTTCATTAATATTACAGTAATTTATTTATGTATTTATTTAATTTACTTTACATTTGTTAACTGGGTTCGTCCAACTGAGCCTGAGCCCATTTTTAGTGGAGACCAGAGGAGAAAAGCTCCAGTACATGACGAGTATTATGAAACAAACGGGTTCCTCCCTAGCTTCCTTGCCTCCCCCTGCCCTTATTCACTTCAGCTTCTTCAATACACTTACCACCCTTATATATTCCCACCTTAACCCCATCCTCCAATTATTACTTTTCTTTTATTTTGATCTTTTAGGCCCACCTCTCACTAACATTTGGGTCCAATATCTATTAGCAATCAGTGTTCTTTTCTATCTCCACAAAAGATTCTGGACTTCCCTATCCTGCTTTGTTTCAATCAAGAGAATCTTCCACCTCCAACCCTCCATACGTCTGTTACCTAATAACTCTTTATGAAGACTGCAACTCCTGAAAAAATGGCAAATGGAGTTCTCCTCTCATACTTTTCATCACTTTTTCCATCAAATCTCCCCTATCTCTTAATTCTTTATTCATGTTGCACACCATCTTTCTCTCTCTGTCTTGTAGTCTATATTAACATACCTCAAAATCAAGGATAATCTACAAGCTTGCAAGTATGTGATTATAGCTGTGGCCCATAATCCTGCCTTTATCTTTGGGTATGACTACATACTGTCACACTACCATCAGCCTCTTGTTACAGTGTCCAAACATTTCCTGCATTTCTATAGATAGGTAGCTTGCTGTATCAACCAAAACACTTGTCCTGGAAGTATAATCTGTCACAAAATAAATAGCTGTTGTACCTGTACCCTTTAATCCACGTCTAACGATATTATCGCCCATCGTCTAAGTATTCCTCCAATTTTCTCCAACACTTTCTGATAAGTCCTCCAAAATATTTCTGCTACAGATTCCCCCAACCAAACACCGAAATAACTATTTTTATGTCTATTTTTATGTCAACACAAGTAATTACAATCATTCTATAATTTTCCCTGGGGATGAAAATTAAATGTCAGTACCTGAAAGTTTTCTTGACTTATTTTATACCATTACCTTACTAAAGCCACTCAACATTCCACACAACTTAAGCTCATCATCCTCAGGACATGTAAGCATTATTAAAACATCATCCACATATAACAATCTTCCTCATGTTACTTCCCCACTCATGCCCTCTAATATCAGAGGCCAAATTTGCATTGCTAGGGTTCAAAATATATTGCAAATAAAAGGATTTTTTCTTGTTTAATCCTATCCTCAGTACCTTTTTGGTGGCTGTGTGCCTTGCTAGGGGTTCAAAATATATTGCAAATAAAAGGATTTTTTCTTGTTTAATCCTATCCTCAGTACCTTTTTGGTGGCTGTGTGCCTTGCTAGGGTTCAAAATATATTGCAAATAAAAGGATTTTTTCTTGTTTAATCCTATCCTCAGTACCTTTTTGGTGGCTGTGTGCCTTGCTAGGGGTTCAAAATATATTGCAAATAAAAGGATTTTTTCTTGTTTAATCCTACCCTCAGTACCTTTTTGGTGGCTGTGTGCCTTGCTAGGGTTCAAAATATATTGCAAATAAAAGGATTTTTTCTTGTTTAATCCTATCCTCAGTACCTTTTTGGTGGCTGTGTGCCTTGCTAAGGGTTCAAAATATATTGCAAATAAAAGGATTTTTTCTTGTTTAATCCTATCCTCAGTACCTTTTTGGTGGCTGTGTGCCTTGCAATACCGGCTTTTTGATATACATGCACAAATTCTGGCTACAATGCTACACAGTCTGAAAAGGACTACATGGCCAGTCCTGCACAACTTCCCTACCTTATCCTCCAATAGGTAGGGTACTTTCTTTTATGTCATGGCAGACTACATCACTGCCCCCCCAAGGATCACTGTGCAAATGTGGGCTGGTATATTCCCACCCTCCCCAGCTGTCGACTTAAGTGGCAAGGCCATGATGTCAACTCCAGGTGATCTTGGACATAGTCATGGTGTCATCTCTCTATGCTATGCAGACGGCATAAACTCATTATCTGCCCAGATATGTAACCCTGTCTACACATTGTAAACAGTTTCCACTCCTGTTGGTTAATGTTATGCACTGTTAACAAGCTCTACAGTTTTAGGCTTAGTTATTCCAGTCTTCCCTAGCAAAATACATGACTGAGCAGTCACTTGACTAGACTAAATTGTTCAGAAAAGAGGCACCTGTGTCTAAGGAGTCTTATCTGGTTAAAGAAAAAAGCTACACTCTGGGTCTTTGGCACAGAATGTGCCTATGACACATAATACTGCAGTATGCGCAGAAATACAGTAAAATAGAAACCATTTGTGAAAATTACTATGAAAACAAGTTACAACTGGTAATAATAAATGAGAGGCCAAAGGAGTAGTCAGTAGTGGGGTCTGTACTTTTAAATGTATATTCAAGTACCAGTGCACAGGATTCTGCAAAGAAAGATGTCTGAGTGTATTCAATGTTGCAGTCATCACCTGTGGGTTATCCTTGCTGTGGTAGCCCTCGGCCAGCCCAAATACCAAAGTCAATGTTTTTTTGCGTCGGCTGCAGTCGCCTGTAATCTGATGTCAGGTCGTCAGTGCTATAAAGCAAGGCAGCCAACGTCATTACATCAGTTTTTCTTGCCCTAACCCATCAGAAGCACAAGGAAATATGGAAAAGTGGTCCTGGTGGCAAAAAGCTACCGTGGGAAGCTTATGTCCCCCTACGGGAAATAGCTATATGGGGGATGGAAACCAGGACTGCAACAGTGAATACACTCGAACATCTACATTAATGGTAAGTGTACACAACTGTACTATGTTCTTCATGTTTCACTGTTGCAGTCATCACCTGTGGGAGGATTCACAAAGCTGAGGAGAGGGGTGGAAGGATAGGTTAGAATCCTAAGCATGGGTGGGTGGAAGGATAGGTTAGAATCCTAGGCATGGGTCAGCAGGCCTTGCAGAAGTGCAGAGGCAAACCCTGCCCTAGTCTTAGAAAAAAGAGGTAGGTGGTAATGCTCTGTAAAGGTATGGACAAAGGTCCAGGTGGCAGCTTCCAAGATGTCCCTGGTGGGGACTCCTCTGAGGAAGGCTGTGGAAGTGGAGGCTGCCCTAGTAGAAAGGGTACAGATAGAGTTGGGGGGGGGGGTTCCCATATTGTCTGTAGCAGAAATGGATACAGTGTGATATTCATTTGGAAATGGTTTGTTTGGAAATGAGCTTGGTTTTTCTGAAAGATTAACTATGGTCCAGATAGTATCAGAGTTGTCTGTGCACATCTAGCGAGTGTAGAATTCTTTCCCCCTTGTTTCGGGGTTGGAAAAGAAGGTGGGTAGGTGTATGGCCTGGTTGAGGGTCACATTACATACCACCTTGAGCATAAATGAGGGGTTAGTCCTCAGGAGACCCTGTCGGCATGGAAAATGACAAAGGACTCAACAGCCATGAAAGCCTGAAGTTCTAATACCCTTCTGCCTGAGCCGATAGCTAGTAGGAAAGCCAGTCTTCCAGGAAAGGTATTTCAGTTCTGCAGAAGCAGCAGGTTTGAAAGGAGGTAAGCTTAGTTTTTCTAGAACATAATTCAGGTCCCAGGGTGGTGTGGGAGGCCTTCTGGAAGGTCCAATATTAGAAACCCCTCTGAGGAATTGCTTAATCAAAGGATGAGAGAAGAGAGTTGGGTCTGAACTGTAATGGGCTGAAATGGCTGAGGCATGGATTTTAATACAGGAGAAAGAGAGGCCACTATTGAGCAACTCGGCTAGGTAATCCAAAATAAGAGGGATGGAAGGATGGGAGGTACTGGCCCCCTTGGAGTGGTTCCAGGAGCAGAATCTTTTCCACTTCCCTGCGTATGATTTTCTGGTGCTGGGCCTTCTGGCCTCTGTGATGATGTCTAGGACCCGTTTGCTTAACAGGGACTCCTTGTTAGCTTTTAAGGTATAAGCCATGCTGAAAGATTGAGAGTCTAAGTCTGGGTGTAGTATCTTCCCCCTCACCTGGGTCAAGAGGTCTAAGATCAGGGGAAGCTGCTTGGGGGGCTGTAAGGTCAGGCTGCGCAGTAAGGGGTACCTATGCTGTCTGGGCCAATCTGGAGCAATGAGGATGGTCTTTGGTCTCTCCTCCCTTATTTTGATCAGTACCTTGGGAATAAGGGGCAGGGGAGGGAACACGTACACAAACAGGGAGTTCCAGGGGAAGGTCAAGGCATCCACCTTCCACGCTAGGATGTGATACTCTCTGGTACAGAACTTTTGCAGCTGGTGGCTGAGGTGCGAGGCAAAGAGATCCACTTCCAGAGTGCCCCACTCCTGAGTGATTTGCAGAAAGATTTCCCTGTGGAGCTGCCATTCATGGGGGTCCAGTAAGTTTCTGCTTAGGTGGTCTGCCAGGGTGTTGTTGACCCCCTGGGTAGGTATTGGGCAATTAGGTGTAGACCCATGGAGGTGGCTGTAAGCCAGAGGCTCATGGCTAACTTTCAGAGGTTAGCCAGAGCTCATGGCTAACCTGCACAGGGAGTAAGATTGGGCCCCCCCCCCCATTTGTTGATATACCACATTACTGTGGTGGTGTCTGTTTTTATAAGGAGAACCCTTGGCCTGAGACGGGGTTTGAAGGATGTCAGAGCCTTTTGTACTGCCACCATTTCTTTCTGAATGATGTGCAAGTGGAAGTTGCTGGGCATCCCAAAGACCTTGGGTGCACCTGCCTGGCAGATGAGCGCCCCAAGCAATGTCTGAGGCGTCAGTGGTGATGGTCTGTCCGCAAGGGCGGAGGATGAAGTGAAGACCCTTGTTCCTGGCAAAGGCCTCTGCTCACCAGAGAAACTCGGCCCTTATACATGGGATCAGAGGGAGAGAGGTCTCTAGGGACTGAGTGCTGGCACCAAAGGCTCTTTAAATACCACTGAAGTTTTCTCATGTGAAGCCTGGCCAGAGGAATGAGAAGGATGCAAGATGCCATGCATCCCAGGGCTTGCAGGAACTTCCTGCCAGTGAGGTGACTTCTGGAAGGCACCTGGGTAAAGTAGAGAGGAAAGAAGCTCTGCTTTTCTGGGGATAGGAAGGCCATTTAGGATGCTGTGTCTAAGCACAGCTCCCAAGGAAATGATCTTCCTGGTGGGGTTTTGTTTTGATTTCTTCTCATTAATGGTGAACCCTAAGGAAGTTAGGAGTGATTTGACAAAGAGAAGGTCCTGAAGCAGCTTTTCATTGCATTCTGTCTGAGTGAGGCAGTCGTCCAGATAATGAGGCAGTCATCCAGGTAAGGGTAAATCTGTATACTTCTCTGTCTGCAGAATGCTATGGTCAGGGCCAAGCATTTGGTGAATACTCTGGGAGCAGTAGATAAGCCAAAGGGCAGGGAAGAGAACTGAAAGTGTTGTGAGCCTGCTCTGAAGCAGAGGAATATTCTGCATGATTCCCTAATGGGGATGTGGAGGTAGGCATCTTTTAGGTCTAGGGTTACTAGCCAGGCATTTTTTGTTAGCATAGACAGCAACTGCTGCAAAGTTAGCATTTTGAATCTGGGGACCACCAGGGAGATGTTCAGAATGGATAGACCCAGAATGGGGCACCAAGTCCCCTCTTTTCTGGGAACAAGGAATAGTCTGGAATAAAAGCCTTTGCCTGTTTGATCTGAGGGGACAGGTTCTACTGCCCCTGGGATATGAGAGTTTGGACCCATTTCAATGCCTCTTCCCATTGATTTGGCGGTAAGTCTGGGTACCCTATTGGAATTGGGAGTTTGCTGAAAGAGAATTTGTATCCCTGAGAAATGATCTTTAAGACCCATTGGTTCTTTGTTACAGAAAGCCAATTGTATTTGAAGAGGGAGAGCCTTCCTCCTAGTTTTTAATGAGTGAAGGGAGGGCAGAGGGGGGAGGGTGTTTGCCATAGAAGGGTGGCTTAGAACTCCCTGCCTTAGAAACGAAAGTGGTCCATTGTTTGCTTCTCTGCTGGCCCTGGGATAGGGGCTTGGATGGTCTGTCCTTGCAGGGCTTACCTTGGCCCTGTCTGCTAGGTGCAGGGAAGGCCCACTGCTTAGAGGGGAAGGATCCTGCTGAATCTCTAAGGTTGAACTTGAAAGAACTCTTTTACTGCTTGCATAGATTTTGCTTCGTCTTACAACTTTTTAAGCACCTCTTCTGCTTTTTCCCCAAACAAGCTCTCCTTATCTAGGGGTGCGTCAATAAGTTTAGACTTGACATGATCAGGGAGAGGTTGTTCCTTCAGCCATGCAAGTCTCTTAATAACAGATCTTGTCACTGATGCCCTGCTAGAGGCTTCTAGGGTGTCATATCCACAATGTAACGAGTGTTTGGCCACTTGACAAGCAAAGTGCAGTAAATCTGCTAACTCTTTTGAATTCGCACAGTCAGGAAAGGTAGCAATCTTCTGTCTTAATTGTTCCAAGGTGTGTTGTTGATATTTTAACATATGGAACTGACAATTGAGTGCTCTGATAGCCAAGGTTGCATAGGTGTATACTTTTTTAACCCATCTATACAGAGCTCTGGAGTCCTAGTCAGAAGGAAGAGGATCCTTGGCAGAACTAGTCTTAGTTCCTTTAGGTCCCTGTGTAATGACCTCTAGGTCTGCAGCAGGATTTCTGTACAGGTATTTGTGAGAATCCGGTACTCTGTAGTACCTGTCAGGTTTACTGGGAGCAGGAGGGAGGGCATTAGGGGCTAAGCTGGATTCATGGAAAACATCATCCACCACTTCTAAAATAGGGGGGGGGGTGGCCAAGGGTCTGTGCTGGGGCAGGTCCAGAAACTCTCTAAGTCTTTTCTTAGACTGTGGAAAGTCCTGAGATTCCCATTGGAAATGTTCCCCGAGGGAGTGAAGGGTTTCCCCAAAGGAAAGGTCCTCTGGAGGGGAGGCAGAAGGGATAGATTTCTCTGCATCTGAATCCTCATAAGCAGTTAAGGGATTCTGTTCCTCTTCAAACACTGAATAGTCAGATTCCTCAGAATCCTGTTCTGTCATTTTTTGGAAAATGGTGCCTTTTCATTTTAGAAGTAGTGGCCTGACTACCCCGGATAAGGGAGATGAGATCCTCCGCCATTTTAAGCATTTGTGCTTGGGGTGGTGGAGCAGTAGCAAGATGGCGGCTAGAAGCAGATTTCCTAGGAGTGCCCTGGCTTCTAGGCCTGAGAGAATCTGTCAGTCTCACAGAAATGGCAGTCGGATGCGAAGACGTCGTTTTTTGTCTAGATTCAGTAGTGCGAAAGGCCTCCTCGGAAGCCAGTGCCTGCATCGCGGCTCCGGACCCAACCGAGGCAAAGAAAGCCAAAGGTTAGAAAGACGAAGATTTCTGTGGCATACCGGACTCCGAAAGGGTCTCGGTAGAGGCTTGCATAGATATTGAATCAGGCATCAGGGGCTGCAAAAGCGCCTCACTGAATTCTGGAGAAATGATGACTTGCTTAGTGGTAAAGTTGTCGGAAGGCTTAGCCTTGTGTGGTCTTGTCTCTATCTTTATCTCTACGTTTTTTCGGAATGTCCACAGATTGTTGGCTGATGGATGCCATATCAAAATGCGAAGACGGAACATGAAAATAACAGTCTACAAAAAGAGCTCTATGGTGAATGGTTCTCGCATTAAAGAGGGCAAAGAACTGACAACAGGGAACGTCGTGGTCTGGGCCTAAACAAGTGATGCAGTAAGAATGGAAGTCTTGGTGTGGGATCTGCTTTCCACAGGCGAGACAATTGTTAACTTTTTTAGACATCGGTTAGTGCAGGAAAAAAGGTTCCCCAACGAGGTACTTCGCTTTAGACGTTTTCAGCTGAAGTTCAACTTCAGGTAGTGACAGACTGGCACTCATGTCAACTGCTTCTGCTACGGGCTCCACGGCAGGAAGGACTGATGTAATGACATCGGCTGCCTTGCTTTATAGCACTGATGACTTGACGTCAGACTACAGGCGATGGCAGCCGATGCAAAATAACATGGACTCTGGTATTCGGGCCGGCCAAGGGCTACCGCAGCAGGGATAACCCACAGGTGATGACTGCAACAGTGAAACACGAAGAACATCTACAAGGAAGGATGAAAATTAAAAACAAAAGACATACACTACAGAAAGTAATTTCAAAGATCAACTAGTAAAGGGAAGTACTTGCGTATCTACGTTACCTTACTTCAAAAAGCCCCCTGCATTTGGTTAACACTTGAAGTCAAGGCCAATGTCAGTGGCCTCTGTCTGACTTAAGTTTGCAGATGATTGCAAATTAGGAGCCGTCATTGAATTGCCCACTGACACAAATGTTCTCGAGGAAGGGCTGACAGACAAAACTCTTGCCAGATAATGGACTAAAACTAAATGCATAATAGTATCCCTTGGAAATTCATCCATCCATAGGAACTATCATATTGACAACACACCTCTAAGAGTTGACCCAGCAGTTAGGGACTTGGGGACACAGAGTAATCTAGCCTTTGACCATCAAATGTTTACAATGGCGAGGAAATCATTCTATGCTGTGCAACTTGTAAACAAAGGGATGGCATTTAGGTCTAAAGAAGTCATTGTTCCACTATATTCAGCATTCATCAGACGTATTGTGTAGAATGCACCATTTGGTATGTACCTAACAAGGCATATCCAACAACTAGAACATCCACAGCGGCTCCTCATTAAAAGAATACAGGGCATAAGTAACATGTCCTATGCTAACCGCCTCAAGGCCCTATCCCTGTACTCCGTCTCCTACCGGCTGTTGAGGGAAGATCTATGCCTGGCATAAAAAGGAATTGTCAGACTCCACTCTGATGGACCTCCTGCATACCCACAAAACAAACAGCACCAGACCTACCCTTTCTAAAGACTTAAATTTTGCCTGTGATATAAACAGGACATACTGGAGAGACAGGTATGTATCCTAGAGACCACCACTTCTCTGGAACAAGCTCCCCATCCATGTGAAACAGAGTACTTCCCTATCCCAATTCAAGAGTAACTTGGACAACTGGATGGGGAACAGGAAATTCATCGCTGGTTTGCCACCTATGCTTCTAATGGACACAGGTAGCCTGTAAATGGTTCATTTACAGGCCCCTGCTTCTACACGTTTCATCTTCCAAGTGCCTGATGCTTATGCTTACCAAATGCACCAGAACTTGTCAGAGATTTGGGATGCATGGCTAGGCTTAAAAAGGCCCTTGTGGTCATTAGCCTTGTACACACCTATGAACTGTATTATGATCATCCAAAGCAGAAGCTCTGCTACCAGAATGTAAATCCATTCTACAGTGGTAGGTGAATATCTGGAATGATGATGAAAGCCACAAAATGTTTGCTATGAAAACATGCCTAAAACGACATGGATGCAGCAACTTCTCTGGTGACTGGTCCTTAAAGGACAACTGCACCCACAGACTCAAAAAACATCTTTATTTCATCATGGTTTGGTGTTTCCTACATTTTAACACCACTCTGGGACTATTTAGAGATTTTTTAGATATTTTTATATGCAGTTTCTGACTCTGACCACATGGGGTCTGGCATCTTGAAATAATTCTGACTGTTTAGACTGCCTCTAAGTATCCCAGAATGCCTTGTTCGCCTGCAAAAAATTGCATCAGATCTGCCACGTTTTCCCTAAAGCTCCTGTCATTCCACTGGTTTTACAGGCATTCACTGCTGTGTTGTAGTCACCTACTTTTGGTTAAAATGTTATCCTTTTTCAATGACTACTTCAAACACAAACAGTGCAAGTGCTAAAAACAGAACTGAAAAGTGCATTTTAGTGCTCTTTCTTCTTAGAAATGCTAACTTGATTTATTTTCTGAAGGCTGAAATCTAGTCCTTCAAGGTATCCCCTCCCCCTTCACACCTACCTTTCCTAGCTGTCAAAGAGCTAAGGGTAATTTGACCCATTATCTACATGTGATTGACAGCTCACAGCAGGTGACCAGACTAATGCACTGTTTTCTTGTCAGCCTTTCCTTCCTTACAGTGGGAGATTTTTTTTGTTGTACTCCTGTCACATTTAGAACCAAGCTCCATAGCACTGACAATAATCACTGTTTTGCAAAGTATCAAACTCCCACTTATTTTTCCTTCCTGTTTGGTTAAATAGCTAACAAGTGATGCACTATAAACACAAAATATTTCACAGACTTGCATGACAGCACCCACATGCTTTTTTAAGTGGTAATTTAAGAAAATTACGGTATTTTATACTTGTAATCTGATATAGTGTTGTTGATGAATTGTGACAGACATCTGCTTCTTATGTAAAAACCTGCAATTAATGTCTACACATGGTCATTGCAAATTTATGCTCTTAGTTTTTGCAGCGGTTACTGTGCTTCTGCCTGTATTTTGTCACATATCGGTAGGGCTCTTCATAAAAGTGAGATTATAGTTTGACATTTTTGCTAGGTTAAGAGTGGGCTGGGCAGGGCAGCTCTGACATCACAATGTGCGAGGTCCGCTGGCTCTTCTATACAGCATGCAAATCAGGCAGGGATTACATCACTTTGGGGGAGGAAAAGTACAGTTTTGTACCTACCATAAATGTAGATGTTCGAAGATCCACATTGCTGCAGTCCTTACATATGGGTAGTCCGCTGTCCTCGGTCAGCCCGAATACCAAAGTATTAGGCTGACGTCGGTCATGGGCGCCTAAATCTGACATCAGAGCGTCAGGGTATAAAAGCGCATGACCGACGTCATATCCTTAGTCTTTTCTTGCCCCAGATGTCAGAAGGCCCTAAAAAGAAAGGCCACAGCCAAAAATAGAATACTTCCCAAAAGGCATGTACAAATGACAGCTACCACCCAAACCATACAATTATTCCAAACTACAGAGGGGAAGGAGGGAGGGTAAATTGGACTGCAGCAATGTGGATCTTCGAACATCTACATTTATGGTAGGTACAAAACTGTACTATGTTCTTCATCTCACATTGCTGCAGTCCTTACATATGGGTAGAATCCCAAAGCAGAGGTAAAGGGAGGCTGGCAAAATTATAAAGCATTGGGAGCTGCCAAAATGCCCTGTAAGATTGCAGTGGCAAATCCAGCTCTAGATTTGGAATAAAGAGGAAGGTGGTAGTGTTTAGAAAAAGTATGCACTGAACTCCAAGTAGCTGCGTCCAAAATATCTTTAGTAGCTACTCCCCTTAAAAAAGCTGTAGAAGTGGCAGTAGCCCTAGTGGAGTGAGGTCTGATTCCAGCCGGAACCTCCTTACCATGATGAGAATAACAAAAAGCAATACAAAATCCAATCCACTTAGAAATAGTTTGTTTTGAAACAAGTTTTCCCTGAGAACCTAAAGCAAAAGAAACAAACAACTGCTGAGACTGTCTGAACCCTTTAGTCCTGCTCAAATAATAACGCAACTGCCTGTGAATATCCAAAGTGTGCAAAATTTTCTCCCCTTTATTTTGGGGATCTGCATAAAAAGTAGGCAAATGGATTGATTGGTTCAAGGCCACCTTTGAAACCACTTTAGGCATAAAAGTAGGATTAGTACGCAGAGATACCCTATCCTTATGAAAAATTAGGAAGGGTTCAACTGCCATAAGAGCCTGTAATTCAGAAACCCTTCTAGCAGACGTAATGGCCAACAAAAAAGCAGTCTTCCAAGACAAAAACTTTAACTCAGCAGTAGCTGCAGGCTCAAAAGGAGGTAAAGTAAGTTTTTCCAACACAAAATTGAGATCCCAGGCAGGAGTAGGAGCTCTACGTGGCGGTCTTATGTTCTTTACCCCTCTAAGAAATTGCTTAAACAAAGGATGAGAGAATAATGGAGGGTCACAGTCATAGTGAGCAGAAATGGCTGCAGCATGAACTTTTATAGAGGAGAAAGACAAACCCTTGTCTAATAATTCTGTAAGATATTGAAGAGAAACACTTAAATCAGGCCTGGAAACATCAAAGCTCTTTGTTTTGCTCCAAATTAAAAATCTCCTCCATTTACCAGCATAAACTTTCCTTGTACTAGGCCTTCTGGCTTCCAAAATAACATTCAAAACTTGTTGTGGAAGCTGCGACCCTCCAGGTTCTAGAACAGAATACGCCAGGCTGTTAGAATCAGGGACTGAATCCTGACATTGAGGAAATGATTGCCCTCCTGAGACAAAAGGTGCGGAATCGAAGGCAAAGGCCATGGAGGCTCCCGTACTAAACTCCTCAGCAGAGGGTACCAGTGCTGTCGAGGCCAATGTGGAGCTATTAGAATCATGGAGGGCTTGTCTTGTCTGACCTTCAAGAGTACCTTGGGGAGGAGAGGCAGAGGCGGAAAGGCATAGACGTGAAGATTGCTCCAACTGAATGATAGAGCATCCACTTTCCAAGCTGTGGGATGAAACATTTTTGTGCAAAACTTTGGCAACTGGAAATTTAGTGGAGAAGCGAACAGATCTGTGTCTGGAGTTCCCCATATCACTGTCAATTTTCGAAATACATGAGGATCCAATTTCCACTCGTGGGGATCCACTATCTGTCTGCTCAAAACATCTGCTAAGGAGTTCTGTGCTCCTGGTAGAAACCTTGCCTGAAGATTGAGGTGTAAACTGAGAGCAGTCTCCCACAAAATCATTGCTTGCCTGCAAAGAGGGTAGAATGGGTTCCCCTTGCTTGTTGATGTACCACATGACAGTTGTGTTGTCTGTTAGAATCAACACTTGCCCTGGGTGAAGTAAATCCTTGAAAGCCATCAATGCAAATTGGACTGCTAACATCTCCTTCAAGTTGATATGTAAATGTTGAAGTCTGGCAGGCCACGTGTCTTGCACCCATTTTCCATTGAGGTGTGCTCCCCAAGCCTTGTCTGAGGCATCTGTCGTTAAAATCTGACTCGCCTCTGGTCGGGTCACAGAGAGTCCCTTGTTTAGGTGACATTCCTGAGCCCACCACAAAAATTCCTTTTGAATGCAAGGTATTATTTGAATGACAGTGTCCAGATCTTGGCAGTGTTGTGTCCATACATTTTTGAGATACCATTGTAGCTTCCTCATATGCAGTTTGGCATTGGGAAGCACCAGAATACAAGATGCCATGAACCCCAAGGCTTGAAGGACTGTCCTTGCAGTCAGCCTGGACCGTAGAGACAATTGATGGAAGTAAAGTGTAAGGTTCTTTTGCTTGTCCGGGGTCAAAAAGGCCATCTGGGAAGCTGTATTCAGTCTCATACCCAGAAAGCACATTTCCTGAGAGGGTACTAGACTGGACTTTGTTTCGTTCACAGAATACCCTAGGTACCTTAACACTGCCATCACATACTGTAGATGATGAAGAAGTTCGTACTTGTCTTGAGCCAGAATCAGGCAATCGTCCAAATAAGGATAAATTTGTATTCCTCTTAACCGTAAGAAGGCTATCACTGGAGCCAGAACCTTTGTGAACACCCTGGGCGCAGTAGATAAGCCAAAGGGCAATGCAGAGAACTGATAATGTAAAGTCCCAGCCCGAAAACGCAGGTATCTCCTGCAACTGGGCCTGATAGGAACATGAAGATAAGCCTCTTTGAGATCCAGAGTTACCATCCAGTGATCTTTGCCCAACAGAGGTAGAAGTTGTTGCAACGTCAACATTTTGAATTTTGGAATGCCCAGGTATGTGTTGAGGATAGATAAATCCAAAATTGGCCTCCAAGTGTTTCCTTTATTTGGTACTAGAAACAGGCGAGAATAAAATCCTAGGCCCACTTCTGACAGAGGGACCTGCTGTATAGCCCCCATTTGAAGAAGTAAAGAAATCTGCTTGTGAGCCTCTACCCTTTGCTGAGGAGGAACGTCTGGCATGCCTTTGAAAGGAGGCACTGTATGGAAATAAAACTTGTAGCCTCGGTCTATAATGTCCAACACCCATTTGTCCTGGGTGATTAAAAGCCAGTTTTGCTTGAAGAGTGCCAACTTTCCTCCCAAAGGAGCTGCCAGACAGGAAGGATCTGGCAGCTGAAGATGCAGGTCATTGGGCCTGTTTACGAAAGGACTGGCCCCTGCCCTCACCTGTAGATTGTGCAGGTGAACTCCATGTTCTAGGCCTGAAAGAACTCTGAGCTCTGCCCCTACCGCGTCTAGATCTACCCCTAGACTGTAAATCAGAAGAAGGATAAGCCCATCCCTTAGTAGGCCAATTCCTGCTAAACTTAGGAGGCTGCACCTGCAAAAATCTTTAACAGTCTGCATAGACTTAGCCTTGTCTTCCATTTTCTTCAAGACAGACTCCACAGGAGAACCAAACAAAACTTCAGACTGTAAAGGAGCATCCAAAATTCTAGTTTTAACATGCCCTGACAAATTCTGATCCTTAAGCCAGGCGTGCCTGCGAATAACTGAACCAGTGGCAGCCACCCTGGAAGAAGCCTGTAAAGCATCGAAACCACACTGCAAAGAATGCTTACCCACCTGTTCAGAAGCATGTACCAAATCCTGTAATTCTTTGCATTCTATGCCCTCTGCCAAAGCATCTACTTTAGATTTTAGTTGAGAAAGGAGAAAATTCTGATACTTCAACATATGAAACTGGCAATTCAAAGCCCTCATTGCTAAAGTGGAAGAGGTGTACACTTTCTTACCCCATCTATCCAAAGCTCTAGCATCTTTATCTATAGGAACTGGATTCTTTACAACAGAAGCCCTGACACCCTTAGGTCCCTGGCTAATAGTTTCTGGGTCAGCCCTTGGACTCTTATACAGATATTTATGAGCCTCAGGTACTCTGTAATACCTATCTGGCTTAACTGGCGCAGGAGGCAGAGAGTCTGGATTAAGGGAAGCCTCGGAGAAAACGTCTTGAACAACATCCAAAACAGGAGGTATAGCCAAGGACCTATGTTGTGGTAAAAACAAAAATTCCCGAAGCCTCTTTCGGGAATCTGAGAAATCCTGACCTTCCCATTTAAAATGTTCCCTCATAGAATGCAGGGTTTCTGAAAAAGAAAAATCCTCTGGAGGAGAAGCAGAAGGAGTGGAATCCTCTGCATCTGAATCAGAATAAGGAGGAAAATCCTGAATGTCTTCAGCCGAAGACTCTGAGTAATCTGAAGCCTGCTCCAAACTTTCCACCTCTGGCTTCACCCTAGGTCTCTTATCAGGAGGGGGCATAGAACCTCTGATTAAAGAAATTAAATCTTCTGCCATTTTAAGCATGTGCTTTTTAGGCACAGAACCTGCAGAACTAGGACTGACACCCGTGGAAGGCAAACCAGGCCTGCTCTTGGAAGGAGCCGTAGAGACAGAAGGAGAAGGCCTAACCACCTTAGGCAAGGAAGGGAGAACAGCAACCTGAGAGGCCCCCTCAGCCTGGCCTGACTCCTGAGAGGCCACATCTTGCAAAATTAAAGCCTCCCCCTGAGACTCAACTGAAACCTCGGCTGGATCCCCAGATTCCACCGTAGTTTCTAAAGAACCCGCGTCCGGAACGGACGACTCATCCTGCCTGGACTTTAAAGATTTGTCCTTGCGCTTCTTAGAAGCGGCGCGGAGGATCCGACGGCATATTATAATTACACCGCTCAAGACAAGCCTAGCGCAATCTAACATACGTTTAATGGTGCGCTTATTAAACCTAGCACAAAAGCGACACCCGACTACGTCGTGCTCAGATCCCAAACAAGGGATACAAAGAGAGTGGTAATCCCTATGCGGTATCTGTTTCCCACAAGAAATACAATTATTCACTTTTTCTGACATCCGGAATTAACTGAGGCAAGAAAAAACAAAAATATTCCCCAACGGGGTACTTAGCCCAACTTGGTTTCGGTCTGAAACTCAGAATACGAAAATTTCAGAACACCGAACGGCACTTGCAAACGCTGCTTCTGCATCGGACCATGCGGCAAAAAAGACTGAGGATATGACGTCGGTCATGCGCTTTTATACCCTGATGCTCTGATGTCAGATCTAGGCGCCCATGACCGACATCAGCCTAATACTTTGGTATTCGGGCCGACCGAGGACAGCGGACTACCCATATGTAAGGACTGCAGCAATGCGAGATGAAGAACATCGTCCCGGTAGCTAGAGCAAGAGCTCTGGCAGATGTGACATAATTTCAGAGCCAGCTAGAGGTTTTTCAACTTGGTTTTCAAAGTGAAAGTAAAACAGTACAGAAAGGTAGGAAGCCTAACAGGGAAAACAGTTGAGTGGATTAGTGTTTAAAGCTGCAAGGTTGATTTTTCGAGGCTGTATCAACGAACAGGGACTAAAAGAGACAGCAGTTAGAGCAATCTGCTTTAATATCCCGTTGTTGTCCTTTAACAGCAGTTACACCCTCTTATGGGGAATTCCTTTAGAATTGCTTTATCCCCAGAAAGACATAGGTACATTTGTGTGCGATAATTCTAAAGTTCTGCTATTTCAAACTGGGAAGGATACAAAGTGGAGGAACATTACCCTTTATGGGAAGAAGTGAGAAAGTTATCTAAGGGTGTTTAAAATAAGACAGACAATCTTGTAGGCTCAGTGACGTGTAGAAAGCTGAAGATAACACTTGCCACCAAGAAAGTAAATTACTTTCATAAAGCCTTATAAGTACCTCTCATGAAGTATTTTAGGCAGCATAAAGAACCTCTTAAAGCCTTTCTGGGAGGTATACACACAGCTAAGCTATTAGTGAAGAAACAATGCTCTGACTTTAAGAGCACTACTCATTCCAGTGAGATGGACACCCTCCAGCCCGCACCACTACCAGTTCCTGCAGACACACAGAAGCAGAAGAGTTGGCATCCAAGCTTTCTGCACCACCAACAGGCAATTAGGATATAAGAAATGAGTATTCAAGACACTGGACGATTTTCAAGAAGGCATTCTCTGGTAATGGCTAATATTTCCTCTTCTGAAGATTCTCTCTTACCATAAATTCTTCCACACACTAGCTTCCAAGACAAGGGTGTGCTTGCCTGCATCAGCACATGCCGTGATGTCACACTCTGGAACAAGAAGAGTAAACTCATCCCCACAATCACCAATTCTGACCCCCACTTAAAGAGTGATCACATCAATAAGAGAAACAGGAGTATAAAGTTATAAACTTAACAGACTAATCAGGACATCTATCTGCAAAATAGCTACAGGGGCCACCCAAACACAGACAGGTTATGGAAAGATAGCAAGTATCCAAGGAAAATGTCATCTGAAAGATCAAATGAGAACGGGGTCTATATTAGAACATCGAAGTTTCAAAACTTTGAATGTTCTAATATCGACCCCTATTCAGCGAAAGCTGAAAATATCAAAGCAACAGACAACCAAATTTTTTTCCTAGGGAAAGAATTCAGTTGGCTATTTCTGTTGCTTCGGTATTTTCAGCACTGTGGTGGAAAGTTATGGGTCGGGTTCAGGAAAGTGTGCGATTGAGTGTGGGTTAGGTTAGTTAGGGTTAGGGTGCGGGTTAGGTATGTGTGCGATTGTGTGGACGTGAGGGTTAGGGCGGGGTAGGTGGGTGTGTGATAGTGACGGACTTTAGGGTTAGGGTTTGAGTTAAGGTAAGTGGATAGTTAGTGGTATGTGTATAGTTTAGTGTAGGGTTAGGTGTAAGATTTTAGGTGTATGTGAGTGGATTGCTGTTTGTTTGGTGTGCTTGTGTTGTGTGTATGTGTTTTGGAACAGCAAATTTTTTCCCTAGGAAAAAGTTCGCTGTTCTGTATGTTCGATGTTTTCAGCTTCCGCTGAATAGGGATTGATATTAGAACGTTCGAAGTTCTGAAACTTCGATGTTCTAATATAGACCCTGAGAACGTATGTGTATTCATACATCTCTTACTTTATTTTAGATGCTATCTAGAATGGGTAACAATTGGCAAGAATCCATAAATCACAAGAACAAAAAGCTCCAATGTCACCCAAAACAGCCAAAAACAAAGTGACAATGTGGTGAAAGGAATCCATAAATATCAAAACATCTCCCAGAAAATACGAGGATGCAATAAAGGCATAACACTGCCCTGGTTGTTCTCGAGTTTATTTCAGTTACTTTGTTTTAAATAGGTGAAATGTTTTTTTTCCCGCTTCAATTATTTAACTGCTGGTGGTCACAACTTTTTGCATGTGTTTATGCACCAAAATGAGGGGAAAAGATTAAGAATTTAAGCAGATACCTTAATGTACTGCACAAACTGAAAAGTTAAACATGGCAGTTAACTGCATGGTGGACGGTGCTAAATCTGTGGCTGCTGCTCAAGGTCTGCACACAGAAGGGAGTAATGAGGAGCCTGAAGGAAGTACCATGGATGCAGGCAATGTCACAGACTGAAATACTTTGCATGAAATTGAACAATTACATTACTGTAATTAATTCTGACAGTGAAGAAGTTACAGCAGCCTTAACTTTCTATGCAACCGCTGCACCAAGAAAATAGTGATTTGAAGGAAAAATTCATTTTGGGAGAGAGAAATAGATTAGGAAGACAGAGTTCATATGAAATGCATCTGTATTAGTGTTGGGCTGGCAAAAACAGAAAGGGTTGTTGCAAGTACATTCACGCAACAAGTTGTCCAGTTGGACTGATTTTCATAAGAGTCAAATAAACAGACTGGCTCATTTGTTTGTTTGTTCCTGATACCAGGGCCATGGCTTGTCATTTCACACCTGCGAAACTTGCAATGTCAATAATCAAGTTTTAACATTGTTACGGTGGTGGTGCTGTGGTAGCGTTGTCACTTCACAGTAAGACGTTGTCCTGCTCGATTCTCAGCTAGAGCGTCTTCTGTGTGGAGACATGCATGAATGGGCGTACCTTCGATGAAGGCTGTGCGTCAGGGCTGGCAACTCGGCACATAAAAATCTACTGCCAATCATTAGCGGACCGGAGTTCCGCTGTGGCGACCCCTAACCGGGAAAAGCCGAAAGACACAACAACTTTTGAGAATGACTACTGTATTCAAACGCAAAAGAAAAAATAAAACAATGTTTCCAGTAGGCATGTAAGTTTTGTTTATTGCATCCTGCATTGTTTGACTTCTACTCATTCATAAAAACTTCTGAGAGCCAAAACAAAGTATGATCCTGAACAATCATAAATCATTTCAAGTACAGGGAGCTGTGGCATATGACTTTGAAGAAATAGCCAAGGTTGTAACAATTAATGTACTGGCCCAGGCTATATTTGATGTCCTGAAATATCTGAAAAAGCAGGAGGTTTTTCCAATTTTCAGAC